>NC_045144.1:21562587-21757397 GCF_008831285.2 Nymphaea colorata | reverse complement strand
TACATATATATATATATATATGCAGAACTAATGCCAACCATCTCAGACCAAGAGAGGGGGAGGAATACATTGAACGAAATCTGCCACTAGCACCATGTTCGGTATCCATCCATCATCATCATTAATTCGTTATGGCCGCCCAAGTAATTCGTTTAACGATTTTGGGAAACTAGAAGTTTAGTGTGAACCTTTTGATTGAGAACTCATGAATTTTTCGTCGAATCCTGATTCAATCTAAAATTTTTATTCATCAAAGCCGTAGCTTGAGATGTTGGCTTTGTAAATAAGAATGTATTGAAGATATAGCACATGATATATGTATAAGATGATCAAAATACTTAAGTTCTACAAGTTACTTGCACTGAGCACAAGGTCGGAGCAGAAATTCTTGCATGCGCAAAACCGTGAAAAGAATCAGCCGATGCCAATGCATAAATAAATAAAAAAATTGGGCTGTAAGAAATGTAATATGCAAAAATGTAGGTGGGTTTTGTGGAAAGGTACACACAGCCCACCCTTGGGCAGGCAGGATTGTTGGCTATGCAGGACTGGGTTAGTCTGACACCCGACATCACCAAGCTCGTCTAAGTACCAATCGGTTGCTGAAAGCTTTGTTAAAATGTCTTTTCCCACTGACGGTGGCCAAAAACTAGCTACAAAACATACATTATCTATCTATCTAGAACAGTATTTGTTCATTAAGCGCCTAATAGAAATGGCTAAATAGAAAGACAGACTGCCCACCAGCAATATTAATTTTAGAAAAAGGAAAGAAAAGGGAGGAAATAATTAGGATCACACAGATTTTTAACCAATATTTCTTTAAAATATTTTGTCACTAAAACCAACATAAGACCCAGTACATAAAACAAGTCCAACTATTCACTTCGAATATAATTTTAAGGGAAACAAATAATTGTGTATAGGTTTGTGCACTTGCTTTCTTGCACAATATTTGGTGTCAGCATAGAAGAAAGGGTGAGCCTTCATTAACAAACAGTGGTAACAGAACACGTGCATCTTGCTCACAACAACAACATACGTGCTCACAACTTTGATAATTTGGCACGCTTGAAGAAATGACTTAACTGTATTTAAGGTTCTCATGATATTTTCCGTTTTAGAATGCTAATATTACATAATGAACATTACTTTTTCTCAATGTTTGTCTTTCAACTTTCCATTACAAAGGATCAGACGGTTCTTGCAAGTGAGCAGAGGTGTACGTATATGTGTGTGTATGGAGAGAGTGCGTTGTGTGTATATATAAAGAGAGGCGATGAGAAAGGCCAATGATGGTGGGGTCTTGTCCTCGTCAAGGGAGATGGTGGTCGATATCGAGAGAGAGAGAGTGAGAGTGAGAGTGAAAGGAAAAATAATGAGATGGGTGGTGCTGGTGGTCGAGTACTCACTACTAAGAAGCTTACTGCTATGGGAATTGTGATAGTAAAAGGATTAAGGCTGTAGATCTAGTAGTTAAAGACAGCTAAATTTTCTCTCTTTCTAGTAAGGTAGACCTCTTGACTCAGTCCGACCATGTGAATCCTATAAATAGATCGTTGAGAGGATGCCATTTGCACTCATCCAGTCATCCACCATTAGTTGGTATTCACTCTAACTAGTGGGCTATCCACAATGAAGCAAGTTCCTTTCCCGTCCTCTTTCTTGCCCTTCTCTTGCTGCTCTCTGTGGCTTTTGCACGTATTGTTGAAAAACAGGGTAGTTTTCGTTTCTAGCTGGTCTTTCGTTACTTCCCTCCAAACGATGTCTGCTAGGTGATCATGCATACTTTTTCTGTCAAACAGGCAACTTCACAACCGAGTTGCTTAGCAGGACGCAGCCAACGATCGATCCAGGACAGATTTAATTTTGGTTGTTAATCTTGTAGTAGTGGTGTTTGACATGCATTCGGGTAGTCACTAATGCTGCTTGGGAGCTGAGGGAGGAGGGACCCTTGGTTCTTCGCCAGTAACTAGG
The DNA here is from genome assembly GCF_008831285.2 of Nymphaea colorata. NCBI lineage: Eukaryota > Viridiplantae > Streptophyta > Magnoliopsida > Nymphaeales > Nymphaeaceae > Nymphaea > Nymphaea colorata. The sequence continues at coordinate 21,755,420 of NC_045144.1, read as the reverse complement.
CTAAAAAATATCAACCGATCCAAAAAGCATAGTAGTCTACTAACCAGACCACCTGCTTGGCAGCTTGAGTGTCGATGTGACCTATAGATACGCAACATTGTGACATTTGTGCATCTAGCTAGACAAGCATTCAATTAATTGGTTGGCTAAACACTTAATTTCCTGAACATTATGGCTATGGATGCAGATGAAAAGAATGCAACAGGCGATGTTTGTGGATCCTCTTGCGGCAGTGGTCGATGCTGCCCTCTGGTTACTCCTGCTGCCCAAACGACTGGTGCTGCCGATCAAGTTACATATGCTGCGGCTATCATGGTTGCTGTAGTCTTATGAGTATGGTGCACTCGTGAATGCTCACGGTGTCGCTAGCATACTGAAACCTTCTCGTCGCTGATATGTTATCATGTTGGTCATGCTGATAGTAGTAACTTGTGGTATATCTAAATAATAAAGCAAGCATGTCTAAATAATAAAGCAAGCATGCTTATTGTTGCTAGCATGCATGCAGGGTCTGTACTTCCTAGTTCTTGTTGCCCGCAAGAACCAGAACAGTGTTTCCGTCCATCCTCTTGTGTACTTGTGCAATCGAAATAAATGCACCGATGTTGTGCTTAGTTATTTTAGTTGAATTTGTTTTAATATGTATATATTCTACAAATACTTCATCCCCTCTTACCTTAATTTCTTTTTCATTCTCTCAAATATTTGGCTGGCGGCTAGAAGCTTTCTCAATTTTAGTCAATAAGTTGTCTATATTCCACAAGGTAGTAGTTCCGATCAGCAGGTTATCGAAAACAGCAAAAACTAAGTCCGATTCAGGGCTCTCAATTTGGGGTCTACAAGGAACTATGAAATCCGGCAAAAAAAACAGCTTTTAAGCATGAAATGGACTTTTGGACAGAAAATATAAAAGAAAAGCATTCAAGTGGAGTTGATATTAATGCATAATATGTGAAAGATGGATAAAATACAATGACCAAGCACGCCAAACATTGAGAAAATGCGCGCCCGAGAGAGAGACGCACTGGTGATTCCCGGACGCCCATAATCGTCCGGACAGATGATTATGGTCCCCACGCCTGAGACCGTCGACAATGGTTTAGTGGGCGTCGAGAAGGACTGGCAATGGTTTTTTGGAGCTTTGCCCACGGCTTCGGCCGTCGCCAGAGCTTTGTCTGTACGACACCCTAATCAGATCCCTTTGCTGTACTTCCAATCACAACAAAAATCGTTTGTATTTTAGCGCATGTAAATCTGATGTTTTACAACATAAACTCAAAGTCTCTAACGCATGGATTAACAAAAGTGTAGAAAATTGAAAAAAAATGCGAAATGCAATAGATTGTATCAGAACAAAGAAAAAAATGATTTCAGCAATTCAAAAGCACAACTTTCATATTATGGACATGTTCTTAGTTGTCATGATTGCAGGTCCAACCCATATAGTCGCAAGTGCATATGTAACGAGCTTCTAAGTGAATGAAAAAAGAAAAGAAATGCAAAGGCAGCAATTAACATGGTTCGATGTTATGCCTCCATCTACGACAGGGAGCATCGAGCTCTCCCTTTTGATTCTCATTGACATATGGGAAGAATTACAACAGCAATATATATTGGATACAAATTAATTTTTGGATATAGATAAATGACAAGAAACAAAGACAATCCTTATCGGCGTAACCACCACCAGCTGGATCGATCAACACAAATGCAAAGCGATATATATATATTATATATATACATATATTATATATATATATATATTTTCAAATAGAATTAGGGAGGAAAAAATTTCTAAAATTTAATTTTCATTGTTGATCATTCAAAAAAATTATCCATCAAAGTATAATACACAAAAATTCAATGTCATCAACAATATTCAACTCTTCTCATCTGAAATTTTGTTCTTTAGATGCCCAGCATGCATAAAAAGGATGAAATTGTTTTTGTTATTGTCGGCCATTGAAATACAAAATAATCATGTGCAACAAATAACTCTGGTTTAACAGTTCTTCTCGATCATTGCAAAGAAAAAACAATTTCATAACAGAAGGTTTGCCTGCAAGCAGCTGCCAATTTAATGTAGCCGATAGTGGAATTAAGCTACTTTCACAATCGTACAGGAAAAGGAACCGAAAAAGAAAAGGATGTTGAGATTCCCAATCAAACTAGCAAAATTTGAAAACATTGGTAACATGTTCTGCCCAACAAAGTGTATAAAGAGAATGAATAAAAGTGATTTGCAACTCTCTGACAAAGTTCACATAAGAAGTCCAAGAAGCTCCAGGTACATGTCAATCAACTCTTTTTTTAGAAAAACGAGCAAAAAAAAAAAATGTTGGTACGGGATTCTCATTACAGTATCATTTGGCATACTTTGGGCACCCGCCACAATGAACTTCATAGCGGTGGCAGAGCTAGAAATTTAGTTATTTTAAATTTTGAACTTTATAAAGCACCTGTATAGAATATGTCAAAATTATAGAATTATCAAACGCTGAAAAGTTCCACACTAACATTGGAAGACCTAAGCAACTGTCAAAATAGTAGTTCCCCCACCTTAATCGTCATAAATGGAGGCAAAACCATAAACTGAAGGTTTGGTTTGCATGTTCTGGAATATCACAGTTCTACATTTTTTTCTTGGGTAGTAATTTGTATTGTAACTCAAACTAGCAAAATTTGAAAACGTTTGTAACATGTTCTGCGCAACAAAGTGTATAAAGAGCATGAATAAAAGATGATTTGCAACTCCCTGCAAAGTTCACATAAGAAGTCCAAGAAGCTCCAGGTACATGTCAATCAACTAATTTTGCAAAAAAATTAGCAAAAAAAAAAAAATTGTTGGTAAGGTATTCTCATTACAGTATCATTTGCATACTTTTGGTACCCGCCACAATGAAGTTCACAGCAGTGGCAGAGCTAGAAATTTTGTTAAAGGGTATCGATATTTTACATTTTGAACTTTATAGAGAACATGTATACAAATATGTCAAAATTATAGAGTTATCAATGTTGGGATAAATGGATTGGACATGGGATCAAATGGATTGGACACGAATCTACTAAAATAATTCAACAACAAATTATAGTCCAATAGATCATGCAATAAGCAACGAATCAACGACCTAACACTCCAACCAAACTAACCACAATCACAAACTGCACGAGAAATTTTTACGTAAAAAAACCCCTCAAAACAATGAGGGTAAGAAACCACGGGGTACTACGACCCAAAAACAGTCTACTATAATCAATGAGTGAAGTGATCCCACGAGGGGCTACACAAAGCCAACCCTCAAACAATAATATCTTAGATAAAGAAAGAGAATATCACTGATTGAATCCAGAAATCGTGGATTAGGAGGAGATGCATCTGGCTTCTTCCTCGATATCAAAACTTGCTCAAGGCAAGTGCTCGTAGCCTTCTCTTCCTTGCCTCCCTCTCCTCCTTTCTTTTTCCTCAAAAGAAACCCTAAAGAGAGAGAGACAGAAGAGAGGTTAGGGGCACCATCGGGTGCCCTCCCTTTTCGTCAGCGCGTCACTTAAGTGAAGGGTCGGATAGGGTCGGGTCCTCTCTTGTGGCTGGACCCGACCTAACAAACTCCCCATCCAGCCTCAAGTGAGGGAACATACCTGCAAAATGAACAAAATTAATATACTGCCTTAAATACAGTCATTCCAACAAAGTATCTACATATGTCATGCTTCTCTTTAGGTAGAGACTTCTTCATCATTTCTGCAGGATTATTATTTATATGGATCTTATCAAGAACAAACTGCTTCGACTCTAGAAAATCACGTATCCATTGATACCTCACGTTTATGTGCTTTGACCTTGCATGAAAAGTAGAATTCTTTCCAAGGTGAATAGCACTCTGACTGTCACAGTAAAGCACATACTTGTCTTGACTGAACTGAAGTTCATGCATGAACCTCTGCATCCATAGTAACTCTTTGCTCGCCTCTGTAGCTGCAATAAACTCTGTTTCAGTGGCAGATAATGCTACACATTTTTGAAGTCTGGATTGCCAAGAAACTGCACCACTTGCATATGTCAATAAATAGCCAGATATAGATCTTCTCCCATCAATGTCTCCTGCCATGTTTGAATCTGTATAGCCAACAAGAATAGATTTTTTTGTCCCAAAACAAAGTGAAAAACTGTTAGTCCCACAAAGATATCTCAAAATCCATTTAATTGCTTCCCAGTGTTTCTTTCCTCGATTAAAGATAAGCCAACTAACAACTCCAATTAAATGAACAATATCAGGTCTAGTAAATACCATAACATACATCAGACTACATATAGCTGATGCATAGGAAATCTTCTCCATATCTTTCTTTTTTGAACCTATCCTTGGACTCTGCTTGGTGCTCAACATGAAATGCGCTGCAAGAGAGGTGTTAACAGGCTTTGCCTTGTCCATATGAAATCTTTGAAGTACCTTCTCAATATACTTCTCCTGAGATAGCCATAGCTTCTTCGACTTCCTATCTCGTGTGATCTTCATACCCAAAATCTGACTAGCAGGTCCCAAGTCCTTCATTGCAAAAGACTTGCTCAACTCCTTTTTCAAGCTTAAAATTCTCGATATATTCTTGCCAACAATAAATATGTCATCTACATAAATCACCAAATTGACAAAATCATCACCTGAGAATTTCTTCACAAAGACACAGTGATTTGAGGTAGTCTTCGTGTAACCATACTCCCCCATAAATGACTCGAACTTCTTGTAACATTGCCTAGGTGCCTACTTTATACCATACTAGCTTTTATTTAATCTGCAAACATGGTTTTCTTTACCTTTCACAAGAAAACTTTCGGGCAGCATCATGTAAATTTCCTCATCAAGATCACCATGAAGAAAAGCTATCTTCACATCAATCTGCTCGATCTCCAAGTCAACACTGGCTGCCAAACTGAGAACAATTCTGATAGATGACATCTTGACCACCGGTGAGAATATCTCGTCAAAGTCAACCCTCTTTCTCTGATTGAACCCTTCACAACCAACGTAGCTTGGTATCTTGGGTTTAGAGAGCTTTCATCATGCTTCACTCTAAAAACCCATTTGTTTCTCAATGCCCTCTTGGCTTGGGGCAACTCCACAAGCTTGAAGGTGTGGTTGTCATAAAGTGACTGTATCTCATCTTTCATGTTTTCCATCCACTTTTCCTTGTGCACATCATGCATAACTTCTTCATAGCATTCATGCTCACCAATGTCAGTCAACAAAATATAGTCACATACGGGATATTTAGTTGAGGGACGCTGCTCCCTCATGGATCTCCGCTGCCAATCTGCATCTGAGGAAAAACCCTTCAAATTCTGGTCGTCATCTTCGTCATCTAAATTAGGAATATCTGGCATGTCTACTTGTCCTTCTCTATCATGTATCTGCCCAATAGCATCAACTGGCAAATAGCTGCTATGAGAAAAATCATTTACTGCTTTCTGAATATCCACAATATTCTGATCTTCAGCAAATTCCACATCCCTGCTTCTGACAAACTTCTTCTCAACTGGATCATACAATCTGTAACCAAATTCAACATTGCCAAAACCCAAAAACATGCATTGCCTGTTTTTTATTCCAACTTCGATCTCTCATCCTTCGGTATATGCACAAATGTCTTGCATCCAAATACACGTAAGTGCTCATAGGATACATCCTTCTCATACGAAACTTTGTTATGAACATCACCATCCAAAAGAATATGTGGAGACAAGTTAATCACATGAGCAGCAGTATGTAAAGTTTCACACCAAAAAGAATCAGATAATTTAGCTTCAGATATAAGACATCTAACTCTCTCCATGAGTGTCCTGTTCATTCTTTCTGTCACGCCATTCAACCGAGGAGTCTTAGGTGGAGCCTTCTGAACTGCCTTTTAACCAGTGCATTAAAGTCCTTAAAAACACCAAAGACTTGGTCTTTCCACTTCAAAGAATAGACCAAACTTTCCTAAAAAAATCATCAATAAACGTAACAAAATAAAGTGCTCCACCATGTGAACTTACTTTCATAGGACCGCATACATCTTTATGAACCAACTCAAGTGCTTCTAACTTTCTGGAGGGTGGATAACTCTTGAAAGAGACCTGCGTTTGCTTCCCTACAAAACAATGGCTGCATTTATCAAGTTTATCCTTCTTTACATCTGGTAGAAGATTCTTCTTGATCAAGAATTGCAATCCCTTGTCACTTATATGTCCCAGCCTCCTGTACTACAACTCAATAGATTTCTCATCTTGTGTCACATGCACCATCTCTTTAGAAATCGATGCTTGTATAATATAAAGATTATTGTTGTATTTCTTGCCTCGGGCAATAATCAAGTAACCTCTGGTAAACTTCTACTGGCCATCACCAAAAGTGTTGTGATACCCTTCTTCATCGAGCCTTCCTGCAGAGATAAGGTTCAGATGCATGTCAGGTGCATGCCTCATGTCTGTCAGCTTCAATAAGGCTCCATTCGCATTCTTCAGAATGACGTCGTCTCTGCCTACAACTTAAGACAAAGAACCATTACTCATTCTCAAAGTGCCAAAATTACCAGAAATATATGAAAAAAAAAATTCTTATGGAAAGTAACATGAAGAGCTGAACCACTATCAACAAGCCAACAAGTATCATCTCTGGCAACATTAACCATGTCAGCATCGCAAACCATGAACATTTCATGCTGTGCAGCAATTGCGACGTCATCATCTCGGTCATTTTTCTTCTCTTGTTTCTCCCTAATTTTATTCTCCTTCTTCAGCTGGAAGAAATACTTCTTTATGTGCCTTTTTTTTCCACAGTGGTGGCATCCAAATTCTTATATCTGGATCTGGACTTGCTTTTGTTTTTAGAAATTCTTATATCTGGATCTGGACTTATATCTGGATCTTATAACTCTTGAAAGAGACCTGCGTTTGCTTCCCTACAAAACAATGGCTGCATTTATCAAGTTTATCCTTCTTTACATCTGGTAGAAGATTCTTCTTGATCAAGAATTGCAATCCCTTGTCACTTATATGTCCCAGCCTCCTGTACTACAACTCAATAGATTTCTCATCTTGTGTCACATGCACCATCTCTTTAGAAATCGATGCTTGTATAATATAAAGATTATTGTTGTATTTCTTGCCTCGGGCAATAATCAAGTAACCTCTGGTAAACTTCTACTGGCCATCACCAAAAGTGTTGTGATACCCTTCTTCATCGAGCCTTCCTGCAGAGATAAGGTTCAGATGCATGTCAGGTGCATGCCTCACATCTGTCAGCTTCAATAGAGCTCCATTCGCATTCTTCAAAATGACGTCGTCTTTGCCTACAACATTAGACAAAGAACCATTACCCATTCTCAAAGTACCAAAATCACCAGAAATATATGAAGAGAAAAAATCCTTATGGGAAGTAACATGAAGAGCTGAACCACTATCAACAAGCCAACAAGTATCGTCTCTAGCAACATTAACCATGTTAGCATCACAAACAATAAACATTTCATGTTGTGCAGCAGCTGCGACATTGTCATCTCGGTCATTTTTCTTCTCCTGTTTCTCCCTAATTTTATTCTCCTTCTTCAGCTGGAAGCAGTACTTCATTATGTGTCCTTTCTTTCCACAGTGATGGCATTCCAAATTCTTATATCTGGATCTAGACTTGCTTTTGTTTTTATCTCTGCCCTATCACTTTTGAATTTACTCCTCCTCCTGTTCTTTGTGAAAAGAACCTTTGTCTGAGAAGAGCAGACCTGAGATTTTTTTCTCATCTCCTCATTGAGAATACCTGACTTAATAGTCTCTAAAGAAACAACCACATTAGCTGCAGAATTAGTAAGCGAGACTCTAAATGTCTCCCACGAATCAGGCAAAGTAGCAAGCAATAATAATCCCAAAATCTCATTTTCAAATTGAACTCCCATACTGGATAACTGACTGGTGATCCCCTGAAAAACATTTAGAAAATCTGACATTGAACTGCCCTCCCTGAATCTCAAATTCATCAATCTTTTCAGAAGAAATAATTTACTACATCCTGTCTTGGAGGCATAAAGATTTTCTAATTTTACCCACAAACTACATGCATGATTTTCATCTTGGATATGGTTGTAAACATTTTCATCCACAAATTGTCGAATGAAACCACAAACATGTTCATGTTCAAATTCTCATTCCTCATCAGACTTGGAATTGGGCTATTCTTTGGAAAAAATTAGGAGGTGCATAGCCTTCACATATAAGAGATCTTTTATTTTATTTTTCCATAGACTATAATTAGTCTCATTTAGGCTAATCATATGACTAGTACCAAAATCAATTTTGTTATCCACCATGTTGACTCTAATACCACTTTGTTGGGATAAAATGGATTGGACACGAATCTACTAAAATAATTCAACAACAAACTATAGCCCAATAGATCATGCAATAAGCAACGAATTAATGACCAAACACTCCAACCAAACTAATCACAATCACAAACTGCACGAGAAATTTTTACGTGAAAAAACCCCTCAAAACAATGAGGGTAAAAAACTACAGGGTACTACGTCCCAAAAACAATCCACTATAATTAATGATAAAAGTTATCCCACGATGGGCTACACAAAGTCAACCCTCAAACAATAATATCTCATCAAAACAATATGAGATAAACAAAGAGAATATCACTAATAAAATGAAGAAATCGTGGATTGGGAGGAGATGCGTCTGGCTTCCTCCTCGATATCAAAACTTGCTCAAGCCAAGTGCTCGCAGCCTTCTCTTCCTTGCCTTCCTCTTCCACTTTGTTTTTCCCCTTTCTTTTTCCTAAAAAGAAAACATAAAGAGAGAGAGACGTAAGAGAGACTGGGGGCACCATCGAGTGCCCTCCCTTTCCTTTCGCCCGTCACTTAAGTGACGGGTTGGATCGGGTCGGGTCCTCTCTTGAGGCTGGACCCAACCCAACAATCAATACATAATTAGACAATTTGTTTAGGTTGGTGCGAGCAATTGTTGATGTCAGCCACACCAAACTCCCCCACAAGTTGGCTTGGTGGCATGCACAAAAAATTTCCTCCTGTCATCATTTCTTAGCTAATTTGGCTTTTGCTCTTGATTTTTATATCTTATCTCTTCTTTCAGGCTTCAATTTGTGGCAAGAGGCCATTGAGGGGGCCACTCGGCAACAGTAACTAAATGTTATGTTTCTATCAATCTATCACAACAAAAATGGCTATCATGTCTAAAAAGCTAAAGACCGTGAGTAATACTTATTCTGAAGGTAATGTCAATCCGTCAGTGTACATGATGTCACTGAAGGCTCCGCTGATGGTTAGTCTGAAGGTTCCACTGACTATTAGTCTAAGCCACCAGTATGAGTCAATTTATACTAATGGGCGTGCTTGATAATGTATTTCATTAGTTTTTCAGTATACACAGCTACTCACGAACATTTTGGTATGTATATTGCGTTGGTTAAACGAATGGTTTTGCCCATCCATCAGTACTGACAGAAGTTGTCCTCAAAGTGAGCATGCTTACGGTTGACCTTTGTCTTTTATGTAAGTGGCCTGGTAGTTACCAACTTTCTTTTCTCTCTCTCTCTCTCTCTCTCTCTATATATATATATATATATATATATATATAAATAGTATCTCTCCTCAATATTTGATAATAACCTTAATCATCTTGAAGTACTTGTGAGTAGCAAGGAAATATATGCAGATAACCAATTGCTGGGGACTAAAATTTCCATGGTCATGTGGGCCATGAAAGCTCTACATGCATGCATTTATAGAGTTGTGATATATATGTCTGTGGAATGATGCTATGAAGTTTCTCAACTTCCCACCATGCATGGATTTATAAAGAAAGGTAGGAGGCCTTTATTCAATTGGCGGGAGTGGCCAAGGGTAGCCGCCTGCAAGTGGGGAGAGCGAGTCCATTCTTGTGGTGGCTGAGCATAAATTATTTGGGAGGAGAAAAGTTAGCTAAAAGATCACGAGCCTGCAGCTGTGGGTTTCTCGGCCCAATTGTTACTCATTTCATCACAATAACATTTTATTATACATAGGTAGTAAACTATGGAACCAAGTTGCAGCTCCATAGGATCTATCCGGCATGGAAGCTAAATTTCTTTGAAATGACAAACATAAATTATGAATTAGAATATAAATGGTTGAAGAGGGTATATTGTTTATTTATGCAAGTGGATGAGGAGATGATGGATGAAGATGTGTTAAAAGATAACAAGGACAATGAAGAGGTGCCGAAAGATAATGACTTGTTAGAAGTATGCAAATAACAATGAGAAAATGAGCGCGCGAGAGAGGGATAGAGAGTTGAAAGAAGAAAACAATGTTGGGTCAATAATTATAATAAGAGTCACCTACCAACCTATATATATATATATATATATATACATATATATATATATAAAACAAGTATATATATATATATATAACAAGTAGGAATTTCTTTTTTCTTTCTTGATGCATTGGTGCTGCTTGTACACTGCGTTATCAAAATTGAATTGGGAGGTGATTTTTTTCAACCTATTCTCAATTTTGCATTTTCTTTGAAGAACTTTCTAACATTAGTACATATGTCTAACTGTTTTGTGTACATCAAAATTGCCCCACAAATGAATGCAAGGCTCCTATCTTAGGGCCGTAATACGTACATGTCTTTTTCTTCTGCCCCAAGACCAAGTCAAGATCCTGACTGATCAATTCAATTCACGACAGTCGACATCAAAATCAAGTGATTGTTATTTAGAGGTTATCTGTTACAGTACATGCCCTGGCCCATTTCGATAGAGAAAGAAACCAACAAAAAAAAAAATCGAAATTTTCATGAGATTTTCTGCAATTATTTGCAAGTGAAATTTGTCTTTTTTGGAGGATCCATACAAAAAACTCAATGCGAATTTCGGGTTTGATCTCTTCCAGAGCTTCACTAATCCTTCAATGAGAGCCGGATGAAAATTTATAATTCATGTTGGAGTAAATAAGTAAAGGTGTACCACCTTGCATATGCGTGAAGATGACTTAATATATATTTGATCATCTAAATCACGGTGCCAGAACTCCTATGCTACTAGTTGTTTTGGTTCTTATTAAGGCACATATGCATGAACTGAAAACTTAATCAGATTAATTCTTCTTGAACGGAACTGAACCTACATAGATGTGAACTGAGGTCTGATATCTTTGGCTGTTATCTAATTTGAACTAGTATTGTTTCAGTAGAGTTTATTTCAAATATATATATATATATATATATATATATTTTATATTTATTTATTTATATATATATTTATATATATTTATATATATTTATATAGTTGACACAGTACAGTTTATTTCATAAAAACTTACATATTGGCCTTTAGCTTAGGAGGTCATCTTGAATGCCTATAGGTTGAAGAAGCAGCACAGGTATACATGAAGAGCTTTGTCAGTTAACCAGTCCTACAAAGGTTGCAAAGCAAGACAAGTTTTTTGTAAAAGGAAAAAAAGAAGAGTGAAACTGCACGACCTGAAGGCAAAATAGATTCTATCTGGGGATGCTGCTGGTTCAAGTAAATACTACGTTATTTATTTATATTTATATTTATTGTGTGTGTGTGTGTGTGTTTGTGCGGGTGGGTGGGTGTGTGTTGGGGCAGGGGGGGGCGGGGGCGTAAATGGCAGACCACTTACGTAAAAGACAAAAACTCCCTAAAATTAATTGTGAAAACAATTGTTTTAATATAACCTTTTAGATATATGACAGCCATATATTAAGTTAGTCATTTTTTTTTACTTTAATAATGTTGTTTATAATAAAAAATGAATGGCTTTCATACATCAAAAATTTAATTGTAGAAAAATTAATTTTTTATAAGGATAACTGGAGCTTAAACACAATTTATATTAAGTTAGTGTATATAAATATACTAAGTGGTTCACATGTTGTTTAAAATACTTTCTAACAAAAATTTGAGGGATCTAGGTTTTGTCCCTTTCCTTAAGTAGTTTGGTATTTACCGGTGTGTGTGTGTGTGTGTGTGTGTGTGTGTGTGTGTGTGTGTATGTGCGTGTGTGTGTGTGTGTATGTGCGTGTGTGTGTGTGTGTGGGTATGTTGGTAGATCTCAAACAGCTAGGCCAGGAACAAAACCAGACCACTCAAAATCTATTGTTCAAGCATTTTTTTTTGTATAATCCAATTGTATAAATATCATCTTAGGACTGTCTTGATGAGAATCATACACTAAATCGGTTTTCAGTTTAACATGTTTCTATTGCTATAAAAAAATGAACTTCTCGACTGATTTCAAATCGTATAAAAATCAGTGATTTCCTTACAAACAACTTTAACTATGTCATATTGCATGTTCGTTTAAACTATTTTCTTATAAGAATTTAAGAGATTTGGTTTTGTCTTATGTGATTTGAGATATACCAAATTATATATATATACAGAGACAGGAAAATTGATCAGTGTTCTGGCTATATAGAGTCACTCAGCTCATTCTCGAGAACCATCTCATCCATTGTAATGAAAGGTTCAACAGATATTTTCATTTGGTTCAGACTTTTTTCTCTTCATTTTCCTCTCAACAGTCCATCATGATCATATCGGTGCTTGAAAAATAATGTATAGACCATTATGTCTTTTTTAATCTAAAACGGAAAATACGACATACACTATTGGGGACAAATTTTTTGGTCCACTCATAATGTTGTTTTCAATGGTGCACTTCATTCTTTGTGCGAAAAGACCATTTGAAATTATATGTATTTCATGTAAAAGAAGTCATGTTCTACCAGGTCAAAGAAGCCATGAGGTCGGAATCCAAGAGGACTTGAAGCCAATGATACCAAAAGCCAAAGACTAAGATGTCAATTTCCTTGTTGCTTGCAATTTAATGAATAGAATATGATATGCATATATCAGTTAGAAATATCACTTTCTATATTATCTGGCATTAGGTTTACCTCATCCAATCTTATTAGACCTAAGAGATAAAAAGCTAGTGGTTTAAATTTAGTCAAATTAGTTGAAGAAAAATCATTGTCTACTAAATGCCGAATCGCCACTCCATGTGAGAAAATGCCATTAATTGTATCCCTTCGCCGTACAAATTGTATCTCCTAGTATTACAGAAAAGGCCATGGGTTCCAAATCCAAGAAGATTTGTAGCAAATGAAATGACACCAAAATAAGCAGGAGACTGGGATGTCACCAACGTTCCACAATGCCACTTGCAATTTATTGGATAGAAAATCGTTTTCATCAGCTAGAAAGATCATTTTCTATATTACAGAGCTGGCTTGAGGTATAAACCCCACCCGTGCATGTTTTTTAAATTTAGTCATCTCAATAAAATATCTACTTGAATAAGAACCTTGAAACCATTAACTTATTTCTACTGTCGTGTCAATTATCAAAGGTGTCGACACGTATGTTGTTGTTGTGAGCAAGAAGTACCACAGTTTGTTAATCAAGGTTTACACTTTCTTATATATTGCACCAATTTATAGTGCAAGAAAGCAAGTAGATAAAAGAACACCTCAAGCTGTAAAAGATATAGAATCACATATATACCTTACAATGTGAAGTTATTGAGAAACATGCAAAACTATTGATAGAGGCATTTGCAATTTTGCATGATGCGTGGAAACCTTGCTCGATTCATGTAAAACTTGCCCAATGTATGCAACCACTAGTCTTGCCAGATGCAAGCAAATCGTCACTTTCGCATGCAGTACAAGAAATAAATCCCATTCTCTTCCAAACCAAAAACAACACATTCAATACTACTTTGATGAACAGATATATGACCCAATAACAACAAGAGACAAAATCAAATAAGAGCAGCTAAGAAAAGATGGCTCCAAAAGGCACCTACCTTTCTTCTCTATTTATTCTTCTTTCTTCCTTCTCTCCTTTTCTTCCTCTTGATGCACCTACATGCACACGAAACTTGCTGCATTATTCTTTTCTTCACTTTCACCGTGACCCTCCTACCACCACAAGGGTTGTTATCTTCTTCTTCTTCTTCTTTTTTTCTTCTCCCCTTCTTCCTCCGATGGTCTTTTCTCTCTCTCTCTCTCTCTACACACCCACCAAATCCGTTGAGTGGAAAATTAAATTTGGTTTTAGAAAGAAAAATCAGGTTAGGTTTTAAACGAGAGTGAGAAACATATGCTTTTTCAGTTTTATACGGTATCCTGCTAAAAGGCTGCTGGGGGAAGAACCCCCTCTTTATTCAACAAAAAAGGAGATAAATGTACCCCAAAAAAATTTAGATCTCCATAAAAAATGGGAGATGATACATGTGAAAAGGAGCTAACCAAAGGGATACCGTTGCCTATCCCATTCAATGGTACTGAGGTCAGGCCCATTGGGGCTGTTTGGCACCCATTGGGGATTCTGTTCTAAAATTTGGGGTAGATTCATAAAACATAGTATTCCATGGTTTCATGAATTTACCGCAAATTTTGAAGCAGTTTTGCTGAACAGCAACAATAGAATGTGTTATGTCCTGTCCATCCTTATATCGTCCAATGTATCCATTTCACATGAGATGTGAGTAGGCTGTTAGGCTACCAGTCTAGCATGTTCTTTCTGCTAGGGCTTTAGCCAAAATGGAGTTACACTTCGTATTGGTAACTCGATTGCAAGATTATCTCCAGGTTATAAGTGTTTTGTTTTTGGGGTCAGCCGGTGGTTGGAATGGTGCTAGAGGTTGGACCCTTGGGGAGCTATATATTGCCTGGCAAGGGTAGTTGCCTACACCAGCCGCACAATTTTACACAATCATTCCTTATTTTCATGTGGAAGTCGTTAATTCTTCGTTTAGTGGTCCTTAAGGTATGAGAATCTTAGTAGTGTCCCTCCCCCAAAACTTTTAACTCTGCCATTGAGGCTGAATATCTGAAAAGGGCCGTGGAAATCTCGAAAAGAAGTCGTGAGAAGAGACAGAGAAAACAATGAAAAATGAAGAGTATCACACATATGGGGTATTTACACCCTTTTACTAATATTTTTTAAATCAACCCACCTTATTACATAAATTTTCAGAAGATGGGTTATAATTTTACTACTTTTATTTCTTACCGTCACTTTTTGTGAGCTTTGGTGATGAAATGCCTTATCATAAACCTATGAAAGAACATAATTTATACTGTTGAATTTTACCTCTTATAAATGCGGTGTCAACTCGACTTTGAAAATGTGGTTCCTGAAATTTCTGCTTTTCCATGAATTTATTTTTCAATAAGAGTAGAATAGTCATTTCAAGTATATTGGGGCACTTGCTTTCCAGTATCTCAATATTTGACTTATTTGGAATCAACTGAACCATCGATTTCAAAGAGATCATTTGATCATTCAGATTAAATTGAAAATATAATTAAACATAAAGCATATTTATTTCATTGCACATGAAAGACGTAAATACTGGTTCTTGATAACAACAACAACAACAACCAGGAAATCCACCCCTGGGTGCATGCTCCTCCAGCAGAGGATAAGCAAAACCAGACCTGTCATGTATCCGACTCTAGTTCCATGCCTCAGGTCCCACCTTCGTGCTTCAGTGCAGACCATGAAACCTCATCTGTTATTTCACCCATGGGACCCCAACCCTAAGCTCAGCTCAAAACGGACTTCTAAACTGGTACTCAAATTCAAATCTCAACCCTAGACCCAAGACAGACTTTTATATCTATTCCCAAGTCTGATTCACGACCACTCGATCCAAACGGATTACTAGGCTCATATCTGAGTCCAAATGCAAGATTTAAATCCAAAATCTAAATTTTGACCAAGATTCAAATTTAAATCCAAGTTCTAGAGCAGATCATGGAACAGTTGTAATGGTGTTCCATGAATGTGCCTCATTTTTTGACGCAGTTTCATCAGACAATAACAAAATGTTCTTGTTGTCAAACACCCTCTAAAGAGTTCATATTGTTCTAATGGTTGGACTTGTGTGAGTGGTTCTGTACATGAACCCATACTTGTCTAATTAATGGTGCGCCCTCAATATTCTTCTACTTAGTTTGATGGATTTAAAATTTGTTGAAGAGTTTTGAAATTGACTTATAGTGTATTAATGACCCCAGAAAAGAATTTCTGGCTAGCCGCTATTTCATTGCAATTACCTCACCAGGACAAATGAAGTAAGCGCTAGCTTAGGGCTCCGGGCGCCGATACTTCTTTCGATGGCGATTTGACTAGTGTAGTGCCAGAGAAGTACCCAACAATAGTGCTATGTAGTGTAGCACCCTTCAAAACACGAAACAAAGAAATGGTGCTCATGATTTTATTGCCCTGCAAATCGTGCCAGTGACTGGCGTGAGTTTTGGTGGTCTCTACCGGTGTAGCCTGCTGGATAAACGTGATTGTTTTGCTTACATTTATATTGCCTATACAAGACTCAGAATGTCCTCATCATCAGCTGGTAAGACCCCAAATATCAAATACCACTAGGAAACAACCACAAATCTATACTCTCTACATCGAGCAACTTGCGGTGTCGTTGCCTGGTCGACATCAAGAGCATACGCACAGGGTGACATGATCTACTCTTGGTGGGCTGATGGTTTTGGAAGGAAAGAGAAGTGAAGGAAGAACAGAGATCAGTGAGACATACTTTTACTGTCATCTAGTTTACGTGCAAAAGTCAGAGAGAACAGCAAGAAAACGGCAAGAAAGAGGATAGGGAAATTAGCTTCATTGCGGATGCTAACTGATGGAGAAATACTCACAGGATGGGTGCAGCATAGCATCTCGCACATTATCTGTTTATAGGGGTGACATGAGACTCAGAAAGATCTATCTAAATGTCCATCTAGAGAGGATGGGGTTTGAGATTTGTAATACTGAAGCTCGCCTCTTTAAGTATCCCCGACTCTGCTGGTCAACCCCAACTCGTTCTTATTAATTAGTTTCTGGCTTTGATTCTTGATTAATTCCATGCTTAATTGGAGAGCTTATCTTAATCCTCAATCTGTCTTCTTATCAATTGTTATTTCTTTACTCCTACTTACTCTGTGCCAGTTCTTATCCTACTTGCTTCAATTGAAAAAGAAAAAATCAGCCTCACCAGTAAGACGTTCACATGGAACAGATCTTCCACAGTGGAAAAAAGAAGAAAAAAAAACCTACTATTACCATCCTTCAAGGAAAGGTTTGGACATCACCAATTTTCTTGGGTGAAGGACCTTCCTCTCCTCCTGAAATGGTCGTCCAATCTTCTTCACTCTGGGATCCTTGGGCTATATTTCTTAGATGAAAATACCAGCTCAATGTTGCTGATCTTTGTCTTCATTTAACTTTCCCACAACTCTTTTCATTTGTAAAAAGGGATATAACAACCTGCTCTATTCTTACACCGAAATGGTTTGGCAGATCACAATTCACCTACTAACAGCTTCAGTTTCAATTCAGAAAGGTGAGGAATGTTGACAACCATTCATTTAGCTGACTCCCTCATAGGTCCCTTAGGATTCATTGCAATCTTAAAATGTGAGACTAAACTTTTTAATGTGTTGTGTCACGTAAGCAACATGAATGTTGGGTTATATCATCGATCCATTCTAACAGATGGTGTAAAAGACCCTTCGGGCATAATCTGCTGTTGTTTTTAGTTATTGGTATTCCTCCTTTTCTCGAGAGTAAAATTTTCATTTGGGTTTTTTTTTTTTTTACCCTTTTACGCATTTGTCCTGTCAGGGAAGGCCTTTTTTTTTTGGTCCCACTCATTGAGTTGAGTCCCACAATCAATTTTATCTGCATTCAGCTTTTGGGTTTTGTTTCAACTAAAAAAAAGCAAACAAGAAGAATTACCTCGGCTTTAGATCGCCCGATTTATATCAATCTTTGCGAGCATGCACACTTTGTGCAAAATTAATACTGGAGATCCATATAATTAACGAGATCAATCACTGCAAGAAAAAGGACAGTTCAGTAGCATGAAAAAAGTGCCGTCACTAAGAAAACTGTTTTTAGCGATGGTTTTATCGTTGCTGAAGACTTAGAAAATTGTAGTTAAAAGTCTTTAGGCATGGTTTCAATCCTTTGCCACAGATGTTATAAACTGTGCCAGAAACAACTCAGACTAAAAACTTGTAGCTACCGCTGTTACTTTTTAGCAACAATTTTTTTAGTATGTAGTGAGTTATATATATATATATATATATATGTATATATATATATATATATATATATATATATATGTGTATATATATTGTCAGAGAGAATGAGAATTGCTGATAACACAAAAATAATGATCATACAATTACAATTTTGAAATGATAACATCCTATTGATTACATTTTGTACATGATTAAAAAAAAACCCCTTCCAATCTAACAATATCACAAACTCACCAACTCAGGATTGAGAACTCAAAAGGATTGTCGAATAGTGTCGGTAAAACTATTATGGACTAGCTTCTAAAACGTAGAATAAGTTTAGTAGAAGTGCTGCTGAGGAGTATTGACAGGACTCCAGTGCGCAAAAAGCATATCTGTGATGATCAGCGCCAGAAAAATAATGTCTTGATTATTATGCCTTTTAGCATTCTTAAAAGGAAAATATGACACAGACACTAATGCATGGGGAAAAATCTTTTGGTCCACAGATAATGTTGTTTTCATATTTGGTGAACACCATTCGATGTGAAAAAAGGCCATATAAAATTATATATTTTCCCTTGAAAAGGAATTCATGTCCCACCATGTGAAAGAAGTCAGGAGGTCCTAGAGGTCCTAATCCATGAAGACTTGGAGCCAATGATACCAAAACCCAAAGACCGCGATGTCAACCTCCCTGTTGCTTGCAATTTAATGAATTAAGATATTGGTTCGAAATATCACTTTCTATATATTATATGACATTAGATCTGGGCCCCATCTGAATCAATTCACAGCTCCATCTTATTAGACCTAAAACATAAAAAAGCTAGTGGCTGAAATTTTGTCAAGTTCTTTGGAGGAGAATAAGTTTCTACCGAAAATGTTATTTTCAATGGGAATCGACATTCCACGTGGGAGAAGGCCGTGAAATTATATATGGATATCCCTTCGCCAGAAAATTGTATCTCCTATTGTGACAAAATAGGCCCACTAGGTCCAAAAGCTGGAGATTGGGTTGTCACGAAGCTGGAGATTGGGTTGTCACGTACGGTCCTTGTCACTTGCAATTTACTGGACAGGAAATCATTTTTATCGGTTAGAAACATCAGTTTCAATATTATATAACTGCCTTCCACCAAATCGAGTACTCGAACTCATATACATGAGGTTCTTTGGTACAGGATAGGCATGATGTGCCGGTCATCTTCTAGTGGACAAGACCGTTTTTGTCCATTGTTTGATGAGCTTAGGAACAAAACCTCATGTTCATTCTGTTGGGTGTTTCTGTTTGGTGTTTGTTTCGTGTTATGTCCGTTCTAGCTATTTTCATTCTGCATTTGCATCTTCTTGTGAGTCCATTCTCACTCTTGTGTAGGCGGCCGGCAGGAGCCATGCCAAACAGGTATCACCATTTCTGCAGCATGTCTCTTTCAACATCCTTTTCTTCTTGTGAAAGCTGAAGAAAGGACCACCCTTCTCTGCCATACTACTCGGGATCTGCTTAATTGCCATAATAATTGATTATTACACACGTGAAAGTAAAAATAAGTTATGCGAGATGAACATGTCCTACTACTTGAAACTGGGGGAACTAGAAAGTCCCAACTGATTTTCTCTTCTTTTGATTTTAAATCCAAAGTATACCTTGGGGATTGTACACTAGGGAACACAATCCTAGCAATCAAACGTGCCTAATCTCTGCATATTGGTAGATAAGCACCTAAATATTTTTGTATGGTTATTAAAATCAATTTTTGAAAATTTAAAATATTGAAATCAATATAAATTCAATCACCATTTGTTGTTCCATAAAAAGTTCACGAAATTGTCATCTAAGACATAGTAAATTGGGTAAGGTTGAAAACAAAATTGTCAGCCGAAAGTCCGAGATGAAATGGAGTACTCCTATTCACTTGAAGGGCAGTTTGACAGCACGACTAGTATCCCATGAATCTAGCCCAATCTTTATGACATATTTCTATGTCCTTGATGTCAAATGAACTCTAAAGGGCAGTTGGAAATTCACATTAAGAACCCAATCTGAATAGGGCTGTTAGATTCACATATGAATCCAAATTATGACTTACAAACCAAAATTAACGCGTAAATACAATTTTCAAAATATATGGACATTGGATAGATGTAAGATACTTAAAACTAAATTGGATCTGAATGTGATCAGATAAACCTAAATCTGAATCTGATGTTATTCCTTAAATTTGAATTCGATATCAAACTTTTTTGTTTCATGTCTGATTTCTTTTGAAACGTCCCGGTAGGATATGTGATCTAAATTGGAAAAATAATCTCTAATGCCAGTGGTCCAATGGGAGACCGGATACATGAACAACCCCACCCCATTAATGATCATGGTACAGTGCCAGTGGACCATGTACATCATCTCATCTATGAGGTAGAATATGTCAGCTCCATTACGTAGATGAAGCTTGCATCATGGACTAGACGACTAAGAATGATCTAACACCGCCGTCCGTCGATGGACATGCCTGCATCAGAGAACGTCATGCTGGAACGCCCTACATCACAAATAGCTGCTGCAAGCTTCGTACTGAATAATTAACTGGAGATAGTGACCACCACCGCTGGAGCTATATACATATATATATATATATGCAGAACTAATGCCAACCATCTCAGACCAAGAGAGTGGGGAGGAATACATTGAACGAAATCTGCCACTAGCACCATGTTCGGTATCCATCCATCATCATCATTAATTCATTATGGCACGCCCAAGTAATTCGTTTAACGATTTTGGGAAACTAGAAGTTTAGTGTGAACCTTTTGATTGAGAACTCATGAAATTTTTCGTCGAATCCTGATTCAATCTAAAATTTTTATTCATCAAAGCCGTAGCTTGAGATGTTGGCTTTGTAAATAAGAATGTATTGAAGATATAGCACATGATATATGTATAAGATGATCAAAATACTTAAGTTCTACAAGTTACTTGCACTGAGCACAAGGTCGGAGCAGAAATTTCTTGCATGCGCAAAACCGTGAAAAGAATCAGCCGATGCCAATGCATAAATAAATAAAAAAATTGGGCTGTAAGAAATGAGTAATATGCAAATAAATGTAGGTGGGTTTGTGTGGAAAGGTACACACAAGCCCACCACTTGGGCAGGCAGGATTGTTGGCTATGCAGGACTGGGTTAGTCTGACACCCGACATCACCAAGCTCGTCCTAAGTACCAATCGGTTGCTGAAAGCTTTGTTAAAATGTCTTTTCCCACTGACGGTGGCCAAAAACTAGCTACACAAACATACATTATCTATCTATCTAGAACAGTATTTGTTCATTAAGCGCCTAATAGAAATGGCTAAATAGAAAGACAGACTGCCCACCAGCAATATTAATTTTAGAAAAGGAAAGAAAAGGGAGGAAATAATTAGGATCACACAGATTTTTAACCAATATTTCTTTAAAATATTTTGTCACTAAAACCAACATAAGACCCAGTACATAAAACAAGTCCAACTATTCACTTCGAATATAATTTTAAGGGAAACAAATAATTGTGTATAGGTTTGTGCACTTGCTTTCTTGCACAATATTTGGTGTCAGCATAGAAGAAAGGGTGAGCCTTCATTAACAAACAGTGGTAACAGAACACGTGCATCTTGCTCACAACAACAACATACGTGCTCACAACTTTGATAATTTGGCACGCTTGAAGAAATGACTTAACTGTATTTAAGGTTCTCATGATATTTTCCGTTTTAGAATGCTAAATATTACATAATGAACATTACTTTTTTCTCAATGTTTGTCTTTCAACTTTCCATTACAAAGGATCAGACGGTTCTTGCAAGTGAGCAGAGTGTGTACGTATATGTGTGTGTATGGAGAGAGTGCGTGTGTGTGTATATATAAAGAGAGGCGATGAGAAAGGCCAATGATGGTGGGGTCTTGTCCTCGTCAAGGGAGATGGGTGGTCGATATCGAGAGAGAGAGAGAGTGAGAGTGAGAGTGAAAGGAAAAATAATGAGATGGGTGGTGCTGGTGGTCGAGTACTCACTACTAAGAAGCTTACTGCTATGGGAATTGTGATAGTAAAAGGATTAAGGCTGTAGATCTAGTAGTTAAAGACAGCTAAATTTTCTCTCTTTCTAGTAAGGTAGACCTCTTGACTCAGTCCGACCATGTGAATCCTATAAATAGATCGTTGAGAGGATGCCATTCTGCACTCATCCAGTCATCCACCATTAGTTGGTATTCACTCTAACTAGTGGGCTATCCACAATGAAGCAAGTTTCCTTTCCCGTCCTCTTTCTTGCCCTTCTCTTGCTGCTCTCTGTGGCTTTTGCACGTAGTGTTGTTGAAAAACAGGGTATGTTTTCGTTTCTAGCTGGTCTTTCGTTACTTCCCTCCAAACGATGTCATCCTGCTAGGTGATCATGCAATACTTTTTCTGTCAAACAGGCAACTTCACAACCGAGTTGCTTAGCAGGACGCAGCCAACGATCGATCCAGGACAGATTTAATTTGTGGTTGTTAATCTTGTAGTAGTGGTGTTTGACATGCATTCGGGTAGTCACTAATGCTGCTTGGGAGCTGAGGGAGGAGGGACCCTTGGTTCTTCGCCAGTAACTAGGCTAAAAAATATCAACCGATCCAAAAAGCATAGTAGTCTACTAACCAGACCACCTGCTTGGCAGCTTGAGTGTCGATGTGACCTATAGATACGCAACATTGTGACATTTGTGCATCTAGCTAGACAAGCATTCAATTAATTGGTTGGCTAAACACTTAATTTCCTGAACATTATGGCTATGGATGCAGATGAAAAGAATGCAACAGGCGATGTTTGTGGATCCTCTTGCGGCAGTGGTCGATGCTGCCCCTCTGGTTACTCCTGCTGCCCAAACGACTGGTGCTGCCGATCAAGTTACATATGCTGCGGCTATCATGGTTGCTGTAGTCTTAATGAGTATGGTGCACTCGTGAATGCTCACGGTGTCGCTAGCATACTGAAACCTTCTCGTCGCTGATATGTTATCATGTTGGTCATGCTGATAGTAGTAACTTGTGGTATATCTAAATAATAAAGCAAGCATGTCTAAATAATAAAGCAAGCATGCTTATTGTCTGCTAGGACAGCATGCATGCAGGGTCTGTACTTCCTAGTTCTTGTTGCCCGCAAGAACCAGAACCAGTGTTTCCGTCCATCCTCTTTGTGTACTTGTGCAATCGAAATAAATGCACCGATGTTGTGCTTAGTTATTTTAGTTGAATTTGTTTTATATATGTATATATTCTACAAATACTTCATCCCCTCTTACCTTAATTTCTTTTTCATTCTCTCAAATATTTGGCTGGCGGCTAGAAGCTTTCTCAATTTTAGTCAATAAGTTGTCTATATTCCACAAGGTAGTAGTTCCGATCAGCAGGTTATCGAAAACAGCAAAAACTAAGTCCGATTCAGGGCTCTCAATTTGGGGTCTACAAGGAACTATGAAATCCGGCAAAAAAAACAGCTTTTAAGCATGAAATGGACTTTTGGACAGAAAATATAAAAGAAAAGCATTCAAGTGGAGTTGATATTAATGCATAATATGTGAAAGATGGATAAAATACAATGACCAAGCACGCTCAAACATTGAGAAAATGCGCGCCCGAGAGAGAGACGCACTGGTGATTCCCGGACGCCCATAATCGTCCGGACAGATGATTATGGTCCCCACGCCTGAGACCGTCGACAATGGTTTAGTGGGCGTCGAGAAGGACTGGCAATGGTTTTTTGGAGCTTTGCCCACGGCTTCGGCCGTCGCCAGAGCTTTGTCTGTACGACACCCTAATCAGATCCCTTTGCTGTACTTCCAATCACAACAAAAATCGTTTGTATTTTTAGCGCATGTAAATCTGATGTTTTTACAACATAAACTCAAAGTCTCTAACGCATGGATTAACAAAAGTGTAGAAAATTGAAAAAAAAATGCGAAATGCAATAGATTGTATTCAGAACAAAGAAAAAAAATGATTTCAGCAATTCAAAAGCACAACTTTCATATTATGGACATGTTCTTTAGTTGTTCATGACTTGCAGGTCCAACCCCATATAGTCGCAAGTGCATATCGTTAACGAGCTTCTAAGTGAATGAAAAAAGAAAAGAAATGCAAAGGCAGCAATTAACATGGTTCGATGTTATGCCTCCATCTACGACAGGGAGCATCGAGCTCTCCCTTTTGATTCTCATTGACATATGGGAAGAATTACAACAGCAATATATATTGGATACAAATTAATTTTTGGATATAGATAAATGACAAGAAACAAAGACAATCCTTATCGGCGTAACCACCACCAGCTGGATCGATCAACACAAATGCAAAGCGATATATATATATATATATATATATACATATATATATATATATATATATATTTTCAAATAGAATTAGGGAGGAAAAAATTTCTAAAATTTAATTTTCATTGTTGATCATTCAAAAAAAATTATCCATCAAAGTATAATACACAAAAATTCAATGTCATCAACAATATTCAACTCTTCTCATCTGAAATTTTGTTCTTTAGATGCCCAGCATGCATAAAAAAGGATGAAATTGTTTTTGTTATTGTCGGCCATTGAAATACAAAAATAATCATGTGCAACAAATAACTCTGGTTTAACAGTTCTTCTCGATCATTGCAAAGAAAAAAACAATTTCATAAACAGAAGGTTTGCCTGCAAGCAGCTGCCAATTTAATGTAGCCGAATAGTGGAATTAAGCTACTTTCACAATCGTACAGGAAAAAGGAACCGAAAAAGAAAAGGATGTTGAGATTCCCAATCAAACTAGCAAAATTTGAAAACATTGGTAACATGTTCTGCCCAACAAAGTGTATAAAGAGAATGAATAAAAGATGATTTGCAACTCTCTGACAAAGTTCACATAAGAAGTCCAAGAAGCTCCAGGTACATGTCAATCAACTCTTTTTTTAGAAAAACGAGCAAAAAAAGAAAAAATTGTTGGTACGGGATTCTCATTACAGTATCATTTGGCATACTTTGGGCACCCGCCACAATGAACTTCATAGCGGTCGCAGAGCTAGAAATTTTAGTTATTTTAAATTTTGAACTTTATAAAGCACCTGTATAGAAATATGTCAAAATTATAGAATTATCAAACGCTGAAAAGTTCCACACTAACATTGGAAGACCTAAGCAACTGTCAAAATAGTAGTTCCCCCACCTTAATCGTCAATAAAATGGAAGCAAAACCATAAACTGAAGGTTTGGTTTGCATGTTCTGGAATATCACAGTTCTACATTTTTTTTCTTGGGTAGTAATTTGTATTGTAACTCAAACTAGCAAAATTTAAAAACGTTTGTAACATGTTCTGCGCAACAAAGTGTATAAAGAGCATGAATAAAAGATGATTTGCAACTCCCT
Source organism: Nymphaea colorata (assembly GCF_008831285.2). Classification (NCBI taxonomy): domain Eukaryota; kingdom Viridiplantae; phylum Streptophyta; class Magnoliopsida; order Nymphaeales; family Nymphaeaceae; genus Nymphaea; species Nymphaea colorata. Next base: position 21,729,888 of record NC_045144.1, on the reverse strand, counting down.
GCAAAGTTCACATAAGAAGTCCAAGAAGCTCCAGGTACATGTCAATCAACTAATTTTGCAGAAAAAAGAGCAAAAAAAAAAAAAAGTTGGTATGGTATTCTCATTACAGTATCATTTGCTTACTTTTGGCACCCGCCACAATGAAGTTCACAGCAGTTGCAGAGCTAGAAATTTTGTTAAAGGGTATCGACATTTTAAATTTTGAACTTTATAGAGCACCTGTATACAAACATGTCAGAATTATAGAGTTATCAATACATAATTAGGCAATTTGTTTGGGTTGGTGCGAGCAATTGTTGATGTCAGCCACACCAAACTCCCCCACAAGTTGGCATGGTGGCATGCACAAAAAATTTCCTCTTGTCATCATTTCTTAGCTAATTTGGCTTTTGCTCTTGATTTTTATATCTTATCTCTTCTTTCAGGCTTCTACTTGTGGCAAGAGGCCATTGAAGGGGCCACTCGGCAACAGTAACAAAATGTTATGTTTCTATCAATCTATCACAACAAAAATGACTATCATGTCTAAAAAGCTACAGACCGTGAGTAATACTTATTCTGAAGGTAATGGCAATCCGTCAGTGTACATGATGTCACTGAAGGCTCCGCCGATGGTTAGTCTAAAGGTTCCACTGACGGTTAGTCTAAGCCACCAGTTTGAGTCAATTTTTACGAATGGACGTGCTTGACAATGTATTTCATTAGTTTTTCAGTATACACAGCTACTGACGGACATTTTGGTACGTATATTGCGTTGGTTATACCAATGGTTTTGCCCATCCATCTGTACTGATAGACGTTGATGTTGTCCACAAAGTGAGCATGCTTAGGGTTAGGGTTGACCTTTGTCTTTTATTTAAGTGGCCTGGTAGTTACCAACTTCCTTTTTTTCTCTCTCCCTCTCTCTCTCTCTCTCTCTCTCTCTCTCTATATATATATATATATATATATATATATATATATATATATATATATATATATATATATATATATATATATATATATATATATATATATATATATATATATATATATATATATATATTAGGATACAAAATAGTATCTATCCTCAATATTTGATAATAACTTAATCATCTTGAAGTACTTGTGAGTAGCAAGGAAATATATGCGGATAACCAATTGCTGGGGACTAAAATTTCCATGGTCATGTGGGCCATGAAAGCTCTACATGCATGCATTTACAGAGTTGTGATACATATGTCTGTGGAATGATGTTATGAAGTTTCTCAACTTCCCACCATGCTTGGATTTATAAAGAAAGGTAGGAGGCCTTTATTCAATTGGCGGGAGTGGCCAAGGGTAGCCGCCTGCAAGTGGGGAGAGAGAGTCCAGTCTTGTGGTGGCTGAGCATAAATTATATGGGAGGAGAAAAGTTAGCTAAAAGATCACGAGCCGGCAGCTGTGGGTTTCCCCGCCCAATTGTTACTCATTTCATCACAATAACATTTTATTATATATAGGTAGTAAACTATGGAACCAAGTTGCAGCTCCATAGGATCTAATCCGGCATGGAAGCTAAATTTCTTTGAAACGACAGACATAAATTATGAATTAGAATATAAATGATTGAAGAGGGTATATTGTTTATTTATGCAAGAGGATGAGGAGATGATGGATGAAGATGTGCTAAAAGATAACAAGGTCGATGAAGAGGTGCCGAAAGATAATGACTTGTTATAAGTATGCAAATAACAATGAGAAAATGAGCGCGCGAGAGACGGATAGAGAGTTGAAAGAAGAAAACAGTGTTGGGTCAATAATTATAATAAGAGTCACTTACCAACCAATATATATATATATATATATATATATATATATATATATAAACATATATATATATAAATACATATATATATATATATATATATATATATATATATAACAAGTAGGAATTTTTTTTTCTTTCTTGATGCATTGGTGCTGCTTGTACACTGCGTTATCAAAATTGAATTGGGAGGTGATTTTTTTCTACAAAAACAACATGTTAGAGTATTTTACATGTGTTTTATTTCGGTTAGAGGCAAACAATTAGCTGGTTGGCATTGAGTGCTCGGTTTGTCGTTTAATTCCCATGGGCACTACTCTTTCGACATACAAACAATATCTAACACTACACTTCAATTGATGGGGGTTATTCTGACAGTAGTAGTAAGATCATCCAAATTCTAAAACAACTGTAGATTCCAAAGGTAAAAGGAAGAAAAAGGAGGGGAGAAAAAAAGGTTATGGTTTCAACTAGACCTGGGCAACCGGCCGGGTACCCATCCGGTACCCGGTACTCGGCCCGGTCAAGCCCGGGTCCGGGCTGTGAAAACGGCCCTGCGGGCACGAAGCCCGGGCCCTGGCTTCGTACCCGACGGCCGACCTGGCCCGTTGCCCAGGTCTAGTTTCAACCTCTCAACGAATTTCCAGAGCCAGAGCCAAATATTTTACTCACCTTAGAACATTTTGTCCTTAGTTCGAATAGAAAATAAACAAACACTAGACAGAACTGACCATGAAAGACACAAATATCGGAGAGAGCGGATAAATCGAAAATAACAGAAACAAACGGCAAATAGGACAGATAGAACTGACAGAACAGACATATGTGAAACAAATGCTGAACAAAAGGAATGTAGTGTTCTGTTCTTAAAATCATCAAGCGGTGGAAAATGAGCACCATTGTTCATGAGGACATGACAGTAGTGTGATGGATAGGACGTCATATCTGTCATGTCCTAATGGACAGCAATTAAACCACTTGTTAAGGTTTCTAAGATATTGTGTTGGGAAAATTGCTGCAGCCACCTCCGGCCGACAGCAAGGCCACCGGTGGCATGTGCCTAAATGTATCCTCTTGTGTTTATTTTATATATGTATCTTATTCTCAGTTTTTGCCTTGCCAAACCAGCTTTCACTATATGAACAGTGATCCTAGTCAGCAAGGAGGCACTTTCCATCCTCATTCAAATGATCCTATCTAAAGTTTATTAAGTCTGTTTCAGGTCTGGAAATGGCTTACCGGGAACAACTTTAACGAAGAATATTAAATAAGCACTCAACACAACTAAGGAGGACTTCAATCTTCATTTCCATCTACCACGGTGGATACCAACGTCATGAGAATAACGTACAGATACATTATTTATGCAGGTTTCTGGATGCATGTTTAATTCTTGACAGGATTTGTGTATCTATTGCAAATAGGCCTAGGCATCGGGCCGGGCCGGGCTGTCTCGGCCACCCGGCCCAGGTCGGCCCTTTGGGCCCAAGACCCGGCCCGATTATTTGACGGGCCGGGCCAGGCCGGGTACTGGGCCTGGTCGACCATGCCTGAAGCCCAGCCCGGCCCATTTTTGTTAACTGGCGGGCCGGGTCTTGTCGAGGGTCGGCCTGATGCCCACACGGCCGTCTCCGGCTCTCTGCCTCCTCCCCGTCGGCTCTCCGCCCTGCCAACGACCCCATCGGCTTCCCTTCGCTCCCCGACGGCGACCAGGGCAGCCTTGGGCTCCCTTCCTTCCCCGACCTCTTCGCCGCCGCGCTGTCTGTGAAACTGGACGACCTCTGGAGAAAACCTGTTTCTTATTTGTGCTTAAATGGCTTCTGTCGGTGGGGAAAAACAGAGATTATTACAGGTGCAGTAGTTCAAAAGGTTGCTTGGCGGGGAAACAAGTGGAGAGGAGCAGATAAGATCCCTTGATGTTACATCCTCTTCTTGCCATGGTCATCGGAAGGCAAACACAAACACAGAGGAGCAAAAAAAGGGGAACAACGAGGACCCCACGTCTGAAAACCCCCATCGTCGTCATTATGTTTCCTAATCCCTTTCTCTCACTCATAGAGTAAGTGGGGCTTGTTCTCCGGCGGGTTTGTCGCCGACGACGCCGTTGATGGCAGCCATGGAAGAGACCAGCATGCCGCAGTTTGACAACGACGAACCTGAAAATGCGAAAGGGGAGGGAGGGCGCGGCCAAGGAAGGAAATCTGGAATGAGTCATTGATGGGCCGTCGGGCTGGGCCGGGCTCACTCAAGTTGAGTCCAATAAAGAAAATGTTGGACCCGAACCCAGCCCGTACCGGGCCGGGCCCCCACCCAGGCGTAATTGCAAATGCATATACAGTGGGTATCTTGTAGACATATCATATTGTATGTATGACATAGATAAATGTGCATGAGTCTTTCATAGAGAAAACGGTCTTTGTAATGCACTTGGGCATAATAGATACCATGTATGATACATCATAATTTCACTTTTGTCATGCACGAATTGATGCATGCATATTTCAACCATAAACACGTATGTCATGCTATACCAAATAAACTAACGAAGACAATATTCGGTGAGGCACACTACCACTGATGAAGCCAGCGCTCACTCAACGCGTACACAAACAAAACAAGGGAACTCTCAAGGCACTCACCGAAATTGAATAGAACAAGGAAGTTTGCAAAGGCCGTGTCCTTCATCCAGTTCGAAGCAATGCGGCAGTTCACAAATTTTTTTTATTATTATCAAATTTCAAATTTCATTTCTATTATTATTTTATAATTATTTAAAAACGTAAGTGTTTACATAAGCGCCATTCATTTTTTTTAATATTGGAATGTATTTTTCAATTAAAAATGACTAACTTAATACATGTTTCACATCAAATAATCTTCAAGATCAAATCTAGAAGGTAAGATTAACAAAAAGGCACTTTAATAGTTATTTTTAGTGAGTCTAGTTCGTGTACTCACCGATCTCTCTCTCTCTCTCATATATATATATATATATATATATATATATATATATATATATATATATATATATATATTATATATATATATATAACCTAATATAAAAGTAGTCGGACTTTCTTACATATAAAAACAGAATGGACTAATGGTCACAACTTTGGAACGAAGAGGAACAAGTAACCTCAATAAAGTGGTCACAACTTTGGACTTCTAATGTGATGAGTTACCAAGTCCAGATTGCATTGACATCTTCACCATATTCTACACAAAGGTTGCAGCCTCCATTAGAGATGGCAAAATTAATAGTGGACCTACGTGACAAAAGTTGTTTCCTGGTAAATGCTTACGGATTTTTGTTCTCACATATATTAACAACGGGCTAAAAGGTGAGGCATCTTATACTAGTTAAACAAAAAGGAGAATTTAGAAGGTCTCGTACATGGATTTTGTTCCATTCTTGACATAAATTAATCACTTATATTAGGCCAAGAAGTAGACAAGCAGGGATTTGTTTGTCATATCTGATCTGATCTTGATCAACCCCGCTGCCATCTTTTTAATTACAATTCTTAATATATATAAGGAGTGTCACAAACTAAATCATAGAGAAGGAAAGAAAGTCTTCCTTAGCAGGTTTTTATCTTCCGAATGATAATATAGATGTATATTAGGATTTTTTTTCTTCATGGCATTCCGAATGATAATATAGATGAAACATTTTTTTGTCGTTAATTTCTATGCGAACGGTAGTTTTTTCTCCCACAAAAAAAAAAGTAGTTCTGACTATAATTGTTCATGTTGTGATAAATTTGATTTTTGTTTCGTTTATATTCATACGTGAGACTTAAATTCTCATTTTATTATTTTTTAAATGGTCACCGGTGGGATTATTAACCATGTTCTCTATCTATTTTATTGACAACCTACATTTCTTGTTTCATTGCATTAAAAGTTTTTCCTCTTTCCTTTATAAACCAGAATTGTTTGATCTGGTAGGTGTTAGGATTCGGACCACTTGATCCAAATCTTAACTGGTATAAACATGTTTTGATCGTGTGTAAATTTTTCTTTAAGGGGGCGTTTGTTGCGCCGAAAAAGAACTGTTCATTGAGAAAAATAATTCAAAAATTTGAAATCAAAAATTTGAAATTTTTCCATCGTATCAAACATGGAAAAATTTTTTCGACCGTTAAAGTCGAATTCCCGAAATTTTTTCAGTGATTGAATTTTATTTTTGCCCGTTAGGGCACGCACGCGAGCGCGTCTTCGTCTTCCTCCTGCACCGTCGTCGTCTTCCTCTCCTCACGCCGAGCTTCCTCTTGCACAGCCTTCTCACACAGCGTCTAGCAGAGAAAGAAAAAGGAAGAACGAAGGGGAAAGAGGAAGAAGTGAAGAAAGGGGAAAGAGGAAGAACAAAGGGGAAAGAGCATCGTCCGTCGCCCACCACCTCACGCCCAGCACCGTCGTCGTCTTCCTCTCCTCACGCCCAGCTTCGTCTTTCTCCCTCTCACTCGCCTCTCCCTCCTGCCGCAAGCCCGCAGCCCGCAGCTGCCTCTTTCGCCCTCTCACTCTCCTGCTCCCTCATCCTCTCTCTCGTCCTCTGTTCTTGATATCTGGTTGATGGGCATCTGTTTTTCCCTTTGATCGTGACTCTCCGTGAGTTATTTTGAGTGTCTCGGAAGCTTTTGATTTTGTTTGGTGCTCTTGATTTTGTTTGGTGCTCTTTGCTCTGGATTTCCTGAGAGTCGATTCCGTGGGTTTCTTCCGTCTGTTCAATCGGTTTCTTGTTCTAACTTGGTAAAAAGCGGTGTTCCTTAATTTGCCTCTGCAAGACAACTTGTTTGGAAAATCAACCTTGCTTTTTTCTTTCATTCTTGTTCTGCAGGACCGATACTGTTGGTCTGTCTTCTGGAGTTCTGAGTGATGGTTGCTGGCTGAAGCCACCATTTCTACTGCTGCCACCGTTTCTACTGCTGCTGTTGGTGAATCGGATGCGTGGAGTTTACTTGTGTTTATCGTTCGGATGTTAAGTTTCTTGTAAAGAATTTAGTAATCCATATGAGCAGTTCAAGAATAAGTTCTTCGATATCAGTTTGTTAAAGTGGCTTTCTCTTTATTAGTTTCCTGATTGGTTAGTTTCGTCGTATTCATCAAGCTCTTGTGCAATAATAAATTTCAGGGGTGGATAAAATTGTCAACCCCCAACAGCCTTCCTATGAAATTTGGTGCTTGCAAATTTTGTGCAATATCAAAGGAACAACAGTTGAACAGGTCACAGTCTCAGAAGTCCAAAACGTCGAGTTCAGTGGCAGCAGCAAAAATACGTGCAACAAGGGTACTTTTGCTTCTTGGTACTTTCTTTTCTCTCCCCATTTCATTAACCTTGTTAGCAAAGCTTAGCATTCGGAATTTTCATTTTATCACTTCTTTCTGCAACCAGAATACGGATTATGAGATGCCTGTTATTTGCGATTCAACCAGAATGGAATGAAAATTTGACGCTTTCAGTTTCTGATCCCATTTTGCTGGTCAAGATTGTATGTTCTCTTCTTTCCCAGCTACTTATTTCTTGTTTTGCATGGAAAATATGCTCGTTAATTGGCTGATAATTTTTTTGGTAAAATGCTATGTTTTTTGAAATATAATTCTTTTTCATCAAACATAGAAATATATTTTTAGAAATATATTTCTCAGTCATCACACACACATTAAAATTGGAATCGGAAAGATTTTTCCCATTCATTTTTTCCAAAAAATATATTTCCAGAAATATATTTCCAATTCCACATTTCCAGGCCATCAAACGGCCCCTAAGTGACATTGAACCTCGAAGGACCAAACTGTTGGCATTAATATTTGTCAGTATCGGTCGATACACATTGATACACATTGTATCGATAAGTTGCCAACGCTACGGTACAAGGCCCGATATATATGGCAAAACTAGTGCATATTTTTATTTGTTCATCAAAAATATTGTTTTCAAACCAAGTTCATTTATTAACCCCTATTTTCTTTTTACATTAGACTTCTAAGCACAGGGCAACTTATGTGTTAGCTTTCTACTGGATGGAATGCCCCAATGTTGCAGATGGAATGCCCTAAAAAATAATATGCTCGATTTATAAAAATGAGTCGGTGGAAACTTTTAAATTAACAAACAACTACATTTGAATGTTCAAGCTTTCCACTTCTAGCTCCGGAGCTTCTACAAGATCCACAGAAATAAATTGGAAACAATCACAGCATGGCAAAAGCTACATTTGAAGGATTTGAAATTATAAAGATCTTGGATCCATAATTTTTTTATCATTCAAAGAGTGTACAAATCACATGACGAGTTTGTAGGATTTGCGTTTAATAACCCATGAAGCTCATGTCAAACCCTTTCCTTAAATATAAGCTAAGTTATCTTAGATGCATGTTTAATTATACAGGAATTGTCCGTTTAGAACATCTATCTTATTGGACTATAAATTGTCTTCCTTTCTGTCATCTCCTTCAATAGAAGAGATTTCTTTCAAAGTGGGTCATTGGCAAAAGTAGATCTTCACCGACGGCCAGTAGCGGAGCCAGCGTGGGTGACTGCCCACACCAGCCCAAGATAGCTCCATGTGGAATGGAGCTTCACGCCCCTGCTGACGCCGGGTTGCCCATGCCAGAAATGGATCGGGTGTAGCGATGAACGATCCAACTCCAACGACAAACTTAAAACAGTCGGCCCGCCCATTACGCCCAAATTCACCGAAACTCAAAAAGGGGAAGGCCGAAGCGCCGAAGCCGCAAAACGGCGAAGGGCAAGGCCGCAAGGACCACCGGCCAAAGACCAAGGGCGGCAGCAGCCAGCAGCCAGTAGGGCGACTGCTAGTGCCCCATAGCCAAAAATTTCTGGCTCCGCCGCTGCGAATGGCCGATAACAAAATGTGGGTGAAATTACTCCCTGTCTTACATTCATCAACGGTGGGACTGTGGTCGTCAGTAAATGTATCGATTTCACCAACACTACCTTGAGGCGGTGTTGGTGAAAGACATTTCCGGCAAACTGATACCTTGAAAATAGTCACAAACAACTAAACAGCATATTCTTAATATGCAAATTGTAATAGGTTTAGGATAAGTGGACTAGATTAATAGACAATGAAGGCGTTCAAGACTCAATGAACGGTGAACCAGACGTGCGATACAAGTTAATGTGCTTAATTATGATCAGGTGTTTGTCTAATTTGGCTTCCGGTCAGGCCTGTTAAATGGTGAGTTTTCCTTCTCGTGGAGCAAATCTATTAACTGCATTGATTCTTAGCTTCTATTTTGCATTAAAACCGATATATGAAATTCATATTAGATATGGTATAAACTTTTTTCGTTCATACTTGGACCAGAATTTAAATCCAAATATGGTCTGAAAAAGCAAATGTATGGTCCTAAGTGGCCGGAGACGCCTCGCCGGGCCCTCTCCGGTGGTATCGGAGTGAAGAGCACCGAGGGAAAATTTTTTTGCGTTAGAAGAGGCCGACGCCTCCCCGCATCAGCAGTGACTTGTGAGGCGTTGTCTGACGACACCTCGCCCAGCGTTGCCTGCTCATGACATTAAAAAAGCGAGTGCTTTGTGCACACCGCAGAGAAAAGGCAACGGCTTCCCTCCATGAAAGCCTCAGGGCAACGGATGCCTGTTCATTTCTTTCTTATTTTTTAATTAAAAGAAATGTCATATCTAAAAACATTGGACAGGAGATGCTATATATATATATATATATATATATATATATATCCAATAGTAATATACCAATGTAAAAAATTAAAAATAGAGACTTAATTTATTTCTGTGGCATTGGACAATCCATCCACGCGTTGGCCAACTTCTTAAGGAGGCCAAGTTGGCACCCATGCTTTGATAGGTTGGCAACTACAGTGAGGTGTACTTTTGCAATATGGGTAGTGTAGACCAGAAAATTTTGGCAAAAAAAAAAATCTGGAAACATATATTATGGTAATGCAATATTGTCTCTAGCTACTTCCAATCTTTATGTGCATGGTGACGTCTAGTATATGAATTTCTCACTTCTGATAAAAAACGGTCATAACTACAATATTTTAAGAGTGTCTTCTGTGTTTATATGTAGATTAGTAATCAAATTGAAATCTACAATATCCTAAAATAACATTATATGGCATCTTTCCTAGATACGAAAATCTTTTAAAGTCTCACATTTTTCCAAAATAATAATGCAGTAGAAACAGTATTTTCTCTTCCGAATTTTATTATTTCATCAAAAATTGTCTTAAAAAAGAAGACGCATTTTCACCCCAGCATATAGTGAAAGAGATCACAATGATATATACAAGCTCGGTTGATAGCTCCAATCAATCCAATGATCAGAGAGAGAGATCAGATAAAAGTTTTACCTCATGTCGGTGTCCCTTTTTCTGAACTGTCAATATGAAAATAAGCATTTTTTGTTGCTGGTCTGTGGTCTGCGTGGGCAATTTTCAGACACCTGCCTCAGCCTCCAGGTATGAGACCCTCAAGATTGCAAACAACTATATGAGGTGGGCAAGGAAGGCACTGCTTTCAAAAATATACTCCACACATTGTGCAACACTCTCCATATCCAAGTTTCTAATATGACAGTGAACAATACATTTATTAATGTCTGCATCGGGAACCATTACTAAACAAGTGGAAATTTCCTTAGTTTCTTGGACAAATCAATAGTAGTAAAAGCAAAAACTAGAGTAAGCTAGAGCATCTAACCGCTCAACTCGCTATTCATGGCAACCGTGTACAGTAATCCAAGTAGAAGAAGTCAAACGCATACGCAGGCTTTTCCCTGTCTGGCTTTGCACCATCAGTCTACTATGTTGTGTTCATTCAAATGGCTTCTTGGAATACAACAAAGAAGGAGGCCGATTCAGTGAACAGAACAGAGTAGATGATGGTGCTAAGCCAGATAAGAAGGAGCCTAAGTATGCATTTGGCTTCTTCCACTTGGGAAACCAAACACAGTCGCCATGGGTTTCGAGTTGAGTGATCAGATACTTCAGTTTCTGCTTTTACTACCTGAGTCACCTGGGTGCGTTTTTTTTTTGTCTCGCACCCGCGTTGACGCGATGCGGGTGCTGGTGCAGGTGCACACCCAAATGGGTTAAACAAGAGTCGGGTGCGGTAAGCCGCACCCAACTAAAATCATCTTTTTCAGACTCGCACCCGATATCTTTCCTTGATTTTTTTTGTGAAGTCATACTCAGTTATCCTAATGAAACTGGTCATCTCATAAGTGGATATGACGGCTTTGGTGGGTGTCCTTAACATCAAGTCCAGCCGATGAGATTGTTTCATTTCTAGCAGATGATCTTTATATATAACCATTTGTGCATCACAATCAGATTATTCGCCAACGCATGGCGGAGTCGCGCGTCGTAGAAAGTGCCCGCCTTTCTGAAACGCAACCAATAGCTACCTCGTTCATATTCTGCATGGTAAAGTATGATGTTAAGGTGCGCATCGTTAGAATAACGCATGAATAGTTTGGTAATTTCACTTTTTCATTTTCTAGTCCTTCTCCATAAGGGGTATAGTGAAGGGGGGGAATGGCAGGGCTCTGGCCTCTTAAAAAAATAAAAAAAATTTCATATAAATTTTAAAATATTTCACTTATTTTATATGAAAATGTATCAAAATGTTGAAAAAATATATTTAGACCTCTGTCAAAATTTAGAAACTATAATTTGGTCTTTTATAAAAAAAAATTTGGCTTCATCTTTTGATTTTACATGCTCGTAGGGGGATGTAATGAAACCTTTTCCAGCGGAGCAGAAAATCCGTTTGGGCCGGCAATAGCAAATGCTTGTTGGGGCACAAAATAACAAAAATGCCTTTGCATGAAAAATTTAGGAGGACAATGTAAGAGATAAATCATTTTTCAAAAAAAAAGACAAATATCTTCCAGCCGAGTGCGAGGGTTAGAACATGAGGTCTGCACTCTACAGTTGGAGTAGTAGAGCCTTTTAATTTTCCTACATGTTTGGTAGCCTTGGATATCAAATGCAAGGTTAACCAAAAGCCAGTCCTATGATTATATAAACAAGGGATGAGGGGATGCCAATAGCATAGACATCAAATGCACGATACATGAAAAAAAGAGCAAGGATTTGAGGTCCAATTCGGAAATTAAATCGACTTAGCCAGGCTATATGAATACAGGACTTTGTGAGCAAGTCCATATGAATACCTAGAAATTTGCTTCGAACCAGAATTTGGTAAAGATGCAGATTCAAATAGATTTGAGTACCCGCAGGCATCCACATAATGATAAGAAAAGTCGGATGCGAAAAAGTATGGGGCTTTGAAGAGTAAAGTATCGGACAGGCAGGTGAATGTCATAGTGGCGCATAGAGAAATAATGATCTTAATAAATAGGAGGAGCCATCTGCTCCCACTGTATCGTTCCAATTTGTTCGGATGTGATCGAAGAGACAAGGAACCGCGTGCTTCTGCACATCGACTTAAACAGCTAGCGTGCACACACACACACATACATATATATATATATATATATATATATATATATATATATATATATATATATATATATATATATATAATTGGAGTATTTGTAGTTACTTTGCTTGAGCACACACTATATTTTCAGAAATTGGGAATACTAGGTTATACAAATATTCTGTGATAAATGTAAGAGAAAGCCCTTTCTAGATATGCACAAGATTTTTTGGAATCCAGTTGCTTTTGTCCCGGGTGGCTTGTGGGTAGGTGCAGGTGAAAAGTGGCGATTCTCAATTCTAAAATGTTTAATTTTAATTCCATCTTGATTTTGATCTACATCAATTGTATAGTTACGTAGACCGTGCTTCACTTGTAGTTACATGATAAAAGATCATGTGGAATTTAGAGAAAGTTTTGAGCAACCTTCACGTCTTGAGTTATTCATTGTTACTAGGACCAATAAGAACATGAGCTACTCAAACCTTGAAACCAACGTTGTGATTATAAATTTTATTTGAATAATTACATTCTTTTAATCTCAATAGCTGCAAACATTTATATTCTTCATAATATATGTTATCTTGTTTTGTAGGGTCAACTAAAAAAACAACCCCAAACGTTAGCTGAAGGGAGACTAGATAAACTAAGAAGTAATGACGTCCACTCTCGAGTGATGGGACATGAGAGACATGGAAGAGTATGGATGAAGCAGATTAATGTCATTCCTTTTCAGTTCGGTTCCTCATCAAATTCGAGTGTCATATGTACCGTGCGTGAAAAAACTGCATCACTAAAGGATAAAGTTTTTGCACTTAAATCCATGAAGAAAATCCATTATGAAGGATAAAGTTTTCGCACTTGAGTCCTAGTTTCTTCAATTTCAACCGCAATTCCAAGAATGTTAAACTTCAGTTAATCAGTTTATGGCACAACAACTTAGTGATCTAGGTTACTTAACATTCAATTTTATATAATGAATTCTATTTGTTAAACTTAGTCCTAACATGTTTTCTTAATGTTCATTGGAGACATGCCGACATTGCCAAACTTTGCACATTTCCACCTCACGATCACATTATCATGGGAATAATTTTTGTTCATGTTTTTGTAACTTTGAACTTTAGTTAATGACTTTTGTTATAATATAAGTTTGAACATTTGTTATATATATTTGGTTGGTTTACGAACATTTAACTGTTTCTTTTGTTTTGTTTGATACATGAAACTGAAAGAAAATATGCAAGACTAAGATTTTTTAAGTGGTTCGGAGTAAAATCCTACGTCCACTGTCTCTCACACCTATTAGGCGATAAATGTGAGGTTCCCTTAATGTGAGAATTTATACATGATTTGTTGAAGAGATTGTTAAACAATCCTTCCTTGATTTTTTTGTTTCTATAATCCTTTCTTTCTCTTTTGATAAAGGGACGTTGCCACTTTTCTTGCCTAGATTCTTGTCTTTGTGATCTTGATTGATTTCTCCAGATTTAACAAGTATAGTTGCCTTTTTGCTGGATTTGTCACGATCTTCATGATTATCTTCAATCGCCTTGTGATCTTGATTGATTTCTTCCAACCTAGCGAGTACAGTTGCCTTGTTGCTGGATTTGTCATGATTTTCTTCATTTGTTGAACTGGCATGATCTCCACAATTTCCTTCATTCGGTGGACAGCTGTAACTATCAGCAGTTTGTGTGTTAACATCCCCCTTCAATGTCGAGCGTAGGTTGTAGCGAAGACCGAGATTGTGGCCTAGAGCTGTCAACCGATGATGGGGAAGAGGTTTTGTAAACATATCAGCTAGCTGATGAGTGGTCGAAATATATTGAGTAACTAATGATCCAAGAGCCACCTTTTCTCATACGAAATGAAAATCAAGCTCAATAAGCTTCATCCGAGAGTGATGCGTCGTTTTGATGGTGGATTGCAGGGCGGACAGATTGTCACATAACGACAAGAGAGATTGAGAAAGAAACATTCCAAGATGTCGAAGAATAAATCTGATCCAAGTGAGCTCTACTGCTGTCGTTGCAAGGGCACGGTATTCAGCTTCACAAGAAGACCTTGCAACACTTTGTTGTTTTTTGGATGCCCAATAAATACAATTGGGGCCTAGAAAAGTGCAGTAGCCAGTGGTAGAACGACGAATGGAGGGGCAGCCAGCCCAATCTGCATCAGAATAAGCTCGGATTGATAATTTTTTGGGCTTAAAGAATTGCATTCCAAAAGAGATAGTGCCCTGAATATAGTGAAGAATGCGTTTCAGCAGCTAAAAATGGCGCAGGGAAGGAGCATGCATAAACTATGACACATAATTAACAGCATAAGTGATGTCTGGTCGGGTGAAAGTAAGATATTGCAGAGCTCCAACAAGACTGCGATACAACGTAGCATTGGGATATGCTTCTTCTTCTACAGTGCTGTTGTTATAAACATTAGTAACTATTGGCGTAACAGTTGATCGGCATGATTGCATCTGAGCACGTTCTAGGATGTCCATAGCATAGCGTTGCTGATTGAGAAACATGCCAAAAGCAGGGCATTGGACTTGAATGCCTAAGAAGTAATGTAAGTCCCCAAGGTCTATCATAGCAAAAGTACGAGATACTTCATTCTGAAAGGATGCAAGAAAAGTTGGACTGCTGCCGGTGAGAATGATATCATCCACATATAAGAGAAGAATGGTTACAGTCGATTGTTGGAGTCTCACAAATAACGATGGATCTGCAGAGCTGGCTTGAAAATTGTGAGAGAATAAAAATTGAGCAAAGCGATCATACCAAGTTCGCGGGGCCTGTTTGAGACCATATAGAGCACGATTTAATTTGCAAACGTGGTGAGGAAACTGAGCATCTTGGAAACCTGGAGGCTCAATAAAAACAGTTTCAGTCAAATATCCATTCAGAAATGCATTTTTGACATCAAGTTGTTTAAGAGGCCAGCCATTCATAAGAGCAACAAAAAGTATGATCCGAATAGTTGCTGGTTTAACAACTGGTGAGAAGGTTTCAAGAAAATCCATGCCTTCAATTTGAGTATAGCCCTGTGCCACCAACCTTGCTTTAAGTCTGTCAATGTGGCCTTCACTATTCAATTTTGTTTTGTAAACCCATCGGCTGCCAATAATATGCATGGAGGGGTCACGAGGTACCAAGGTCCAAGTATCATTTGCAATCAAAGCTGCCATTTCATCTTCCATAGCACGCCTCCAGCCGGGATGTTTGAGGGCAATGGAGAAATGTTTAGGTTCAGCGGGAACAAGGGTAGTTAATATGTATTTGGGATTGGGTTTGACAATACCATGTTGAGAACGTGTGACCATAGGGTGAGACGCTCTGGTCATGGTATGAGGTAAGGCATTAGATGGGATAGGAGAAGAAGGACTAGGTGGCAATGGTGAAGGAAGAGGTGGCGAGCTAGGTAGCGATGGTGAAGGAGAAGGTGGCGAGCTAGGTAGCGATGGTGAAGGAAGAGGTGGCAAGCTAGGTGGCGATGGTGAAGTAAGAACCGGCAACTCTGGTGATGGTGGAGGTAAGGGAGAAATGGCTGGTGATGGTAGAGTAGAGGTAGAAAGGGAAGGTTCAGGTTCATTATTGTGAAGTCTGGCAACATCATGAGGGTTCACTTCAATGAGAGCGGGCTGATTAGATTGAATAGTAACCGGAGAGAAGGACACAAGATCGTGAGCAAAATTGTAATTCAGTTGTGTGCTAGCCAAACCTTGATTGAAGGGAAAACATTGTTCGTCAAACACTACGTGTCTTGAAATATAGACCCGATTTGTCAAGGGATAAAGGCAGTGATAACTTTTGTGTTGGTCACTATATCCTATGAAGACACATGGTAAGGATTTGGGTTCAAATTTGTGTTTATTGTAGCTTTTGATGTAGGGAAAACATCTACATCCAAAAGTCCTTAGGCAAGAATAGTCGGAAGGTTTATGAAATAAGCTTTCATATGGACTTAGCATTTGGAGTGTGGATGTCGGCAACCGATTTATGAACCACACAACAGTAGTGAAGGCTTCCACCCAATGTTTTGCTGGAACATTACTATGGAATAGTAGAGTTAATCCAAGTTCAGTAACTGACCTGTGTTTTCGTTCCACCAACCCATTCTGTTCAGGTGTTTTTGGACAGGCCTTGAGATGTTTGATTCCACATTCTCTTAGATAAGAGAGAAAAGCATTGCTATTAAATTCACCACCTTCATCACTTTGAAAAATTTTAACAGATCTTCCAAATTGCGTACTCACCATCTTATGAAACTCCATAAACTTGGCAAAAAAATCAGATTTGGATTTTAACGGGTAGATCCAAGAATAGTGAGAATGATGATCAACAAAGAGCGCATAATATCGAAACTTTTGACATGAATCAACCGGTGCTGGTCCCCAAAGATCACAATAAATTTTTTCAAAGGGTTCATAATATTCATCATCTAATGGAAGAAACGGTAAGCGTGTTGCTTTGCCCAATTGACAACTTTGACAAATAGAAAACATAGTCATTTTTGCTGCTAAATTTATTCTACCCTTGGATGACAAAAAAGCAATGATTTTAGCTGATGGATGCCCGAGCCGACTGTGCCAAATCTCTGAAGTTGCTGTCCTGAAACGATCAGAAAAAAATACTGCCTTTGGTCTAGTCTTGAGCGCATACAAATCTCCCTTTCTAGCTCCCTTGGCAATCGTCTGATTGGTTTCCTTGTCCTTAATCACAAAAGAATCAGATGCAAACTCAAAGACATAGGGCGTAGACGAGGTAAGCTGACTCACGGAAATAAGATTTTTCTTTATAGCAGGAACAACCAGCACATTATCAAGAGGAAGAGTCGTATTTCCAAGATCAAGATTAGTAGAACCAATATGAGTTATTGGTAAATGCTGCCCATTTCCAACCATAACTGAATCGGTTCCATGATATTTATTGAGATAATTGAGAGTACCTGGATCATCTGTAACATGAGAAGTTGCGCCAGTGTCCGGATACCAGTCTGCATTATTAGGATTGGCAACTTGAACAGTGGAAAAGATTTGTGGAAGATCTTTGGGTTGATACGCCTGATTGAATCTATGGTAGCATTTGAATGCCATGTGATTACTCAGTCCACAAATTTGACACGCTGTTTTAACTGAAGGCTGAGTGGTACTTTGATCGGCGTTGGCTGGAGTATTGGTGGGATGAGATTGAGAAGCAGGTGGAAAACCATGTCCTCGCTAGTTGAAGCGAGGGTTGCTGTGTTTCCTGGTATACTGAGCACGTCCTCTGTAGTTGTGAGAGTAGGAGGGTTGAGCTGGAACTTGCTGGCTTATGAACGCAGCATTTCGATTAAGTTGAAACCCATGGATGTTTTTCATGTTGTCATGGCTTTCAAGCAGAGAGACAACATCAATATGTGCCGGAATAGGAGGCTGAAGTATCGACGTCATAAACGATTCATAACCTGCTCCAAGCCCATTTATGAGCCAATAAACTTTGTCTTGATTCGATAGAGGTTTCCCAATGGCTGCCAATTCATCACATATGGTTTTGAAACCTGTTACATACTCAGTAACAGTTTTTTCTTGCTTTTGAAACGTCTGCAATTTTCTGTTTAACAGAAATTCTCGGTCTTTGGATTCTCTAGCAAAGACCTTTAAAAGAGCAGTCCAGACTTCAGAAGAAGTTCGGAGTCCGACTACACGACCTAGTACTTCTTCAGAGAGTGATCCACCCTCTAAGGAGTCGGTCTGATTTTTTCCAGGCAAGAAATTCTGGATTTGGGACAGGACGGGCCTCACCATGTTCAACAGTTTCAATGGCGGAGGTCGGTTTGGAGATTTTTCCTTCTATAAATCCCATCATGTCTTGGCTTTCAATGAGTCCAAGCATTTGGGTCTTCCAAAGCAAGTAATTCTTGTGGGAGAGTTTGATAGAGACAAAATTTGCAACATTAACGTTGGAAGGATATGGATACTTAGCTGCCATGATAAGCGAAGGAGATGCTCTGGTCGAAGAGGATGCACTGGAAGCCATGAGAAAACGAAAATCCTCACGGAGATAGCTCTGATACCATGAAAGAAAAGATGCAAGACTAAGATTTCTTAAGTGGTTCGGAGTAAAATCCGACGTCCACTGTCTCTCACACCTATTAGGCGATAAATGTGAGGTTCCCTTAATGTGAGAATTTATACATGATTTGTTGAAGAGATTGTTAAACAATCCTTCCTTGATTTTTTTGTTTCTATAATCCTTTCTTTCTCTTTTGATAAAGGGACGTTGCCACTTTTCTTGCCTAGATTCTTGCCTTTGTGATCTTGATTGATTTCTTCAGATTTAACAAGTATAGTTGCCTTTTTGCTGGATTTGTCACAATCTTCATGATTATCTTCAATCGCCTTGTGATCTTGATTGATTTCTTCCAATCTAGCGAGTACAGTTGCCTTGTTGCTGGATTTGTTATGATTTTCTTCATTCTTTGAACTGACATGATCTCCACAATTTCCTTCATCCGGTGGACAGCTGTAACTATCAGCAGTTTATGCGTTAACAGAAACATGTAAGACTATTAATTGTTTGTATACGTATTTTCGATTTTTGAAAGACATTATATCATACATAGATGGCACGCGTAAAATGTGTTTTCCTGGGGATGTCTAGCAGCTTAGACATCAGTTTCTTGCCGGCAACATGCAGCCTTGATTGAGCAGATTTGATAAAGCCTACTGCAGAAGGGTGATTTTGTTCGTTTGGTGTGTTTTCCATTATCATGCACTCCCCGTAAATGTCTAGAATATGCAAAGATTCATCAACTAAACTAATTTTGAACCCATAATTTTTTAAAAACAAGAAATCAAGGAATGCATCAGTGTTTATCTCGGTTTTTTTTTCTACCTCAACCAACTTCCTTAAGACAAGGAGAGGGATTTGGTTTTCTAGCAACAACATGTCCCGTCGAATTATAGTACTCGCGCCAGGCTTGCTAAAGACAAGATCAGGCTCATAACTATCCCCATTTCGTAAGAGCTCAATCATGAAGCATCCATCGAGCAACATCATTCTTAAAAATGAATCGGATGATAATTTTGGATCCAGATTGTCATAGCTATTCCTGAGTTCTTGCTCTACGCCCTTCAAGGAGTCAATGAATGCATAGAGTAAATCGCTCCTCCCCTTCAATATCCTATAGAGAGCTCTCTTTGTGATACTCCATGGGCTGCAAGTGTTCCTTTCCGTGGTGATAGGGGCCAAAGGATGCAACCTGAGGAGTCTGGTGCATCAACATGCATGATGCAATCATGCAACGGAAAGGCGAGGCCAGCTGAGGAGTCTGGTGCATCAACATGCGAGGGGCCATGGCAAAGTCGTTCGGCCATTCGTAGATGGACTTCTTTTCCAGCTCCAACTCATATTTAGAATTATCATGAAATCCAAAACTTTCTTCTATCTCAACCATCCAAGAGTCTTTGTTCTCCTTCTGAGCCATATATTTCGTTATTTGGCTCAAGTATCCTGCCTCTAAATATGGATAACAGCAGAGAAACAAGGATCTTAGAGGCAGGATACTTGAGCCAAATAATGAAATATATGCAGGAATCCTGTGTTCAACGCCACAGCAGAGAATTATTAGAGAAACAAGAGAGGCTGATACTCCTTCCTTGTGTTGAGGAAGGCAACATTAAGCTATTTATAGATTATAATGGATTTCCCGCCAACAGTCTTCTTTTTTTTTTAAAAAAAAGACAGTTGTCTCTAAATGGCAAGATGAATTTTCATCTCGAAACTAAATTACTGAGTAAAAGAGTTAAGGTAGCATTTGAGCGACGGGGTAGAAAACTAAGTAATTTTCCAAAAATCGCAGGTTTGTAAAAGTGTAGTTTCTATTCAGGTTATCTATCGTATGGCTGGATACTTGGTTTTGGTTTTTAATGACGAGTCAATGCAATCATGACAAATTATGGTCTAAACAGAAGACTGTTGGCGTTAATAGCACAAATGTCACCAGCAAGTGAACCAAGGATTTGACTTTTTTTTGAGCTGAATTCAGGGACAAAGGAGGTTTCGTCCAAGTGTTATGTGGTCCTTCCATTTTATATATCATCTGTGTCACGGTATTTAAAGCAATCTGTGTCACGGTATTTAAAGCAATCAAATCGGATCTTTACTCTTTCTAAAATTATCAAATTCAATGGATTTTCCCCCAAGAGTCTTTCTCGTATCTTCCTTTAAGAAAGCTAAAAGAAACAATTATCAATACATTATTTTTTAGGCGCCGATCATCACAGATATGCTTGTTGCTTCTCTATCCCTCAATTTCTCTCTTGAGGTTTTACTTTTTTTTTCTCTTCAAATATATACGGCGGAGGAAGGGGGCGGTAGGGTCCTCGCTTTTCACTCATATCTAAAAAAATTTAAAAATGTATATGTAAAGTTAAAAAACTTTAGTTTAATGTATATAAAAATTAAAAAAATTCTAATTCTGCTCTTCTTAAAATTTAAAATTATAGTTAAGGTCATTGTGCAATGAAAAATTTTTGGTTTCACCCTGTTTCTATTGTTTTCCCACCATCTAACTAGGACCATTTGATTTAGCATAATGAATGGTTAAAAGAAAAATAAGAAAAAAAAAGTGATGGATATTTTCATTAACTAGTATTCATTTCATTTCCACCTTTTTTTCCATGTTTTTCTGTCAACCATTAGATGGCTTTGATTAAATGGTTGCGTAACTCTAGATCACACTCCAACATTTGGAAAAAAAAAAATTGTACCGAGTCACGACACCTAGCCACTACTGCAGAGAAAAGGCCGCGCAATGGCTGCCTCCTTGAGGTGGTTGATGACGCCGGTGCAGCCGCCGGGGGTCGGCCGGAGGGCGGTCTCCTATGGCATCTGGCGGCGCGACTGCCGTCCACCAAACTAAAAGAATTGGCGGTGGTTGCCACCCCCGCCTTCAACTTAGACTTTCTATGTTCTACTTGATAATTACGCATGAACTATAGGCTATTTAATCGTACATTTTTTTTAAATAATATATATATTGGTGTATCATAAGTTCCTAAAGAAAAATATGAAAATTAAACCTTCCTGTTTGGCGTCATTGGTTTTTTTTTTTTTTCTAAATGTTACTGACAATACAGTAATATAGTGAAAAACTATAGTAGTGGCCCATTTCTTGAAAATAAATTCGAGAGGCTACGCGTACTGCAGCTTAGACTCATCAATATCACGACATATATAATTGACGTGGCGCTGGGATGGTTTAAGTTCTTCCTTCTGTGAGGCTACACATAATTGATTTAATTTTTCTATTAACAAAATGTGGATACCACAATTTTTTCAGGAGTTGTACTAGCAAATTTTAACCACGTAAATGTGTTCCACATAATCTATTGGAAAGAACCAAAATCTTGAAATCAGATATGTAAATGTACATTTGACATTTTTATAACCTTCATTTTCGGAAAAACAGGCAGCTACCAAACCTTTATATACAAAATTTTGATGAGAATTATATAGAATGTCGATTATGGAAAAATCAAATGATGAATATAAAAGGTAAGTTGTTTTCCCAAGGGCCCAAACTATGTTTCAAAAAATGCAAGAATTTATTTAAGGAAACTCATTTGTTTCCTTATTTCTCTCTTTTTCTCTTATCCTTTAAAGGGTGTTTCATACTCTTAAAAATTTACCTTGGTGAAACATTGTATTTTATTGTTTTACAAATTTACTTCAATCTTTCTAACAGATTCAAGAAAGACTATGTTCTTCTTTATTGCCAAATGCCCCATTTAGATCGTATTGTTAACACATGATCACACTCATGACACTCATTGCAATTGTTTGACCATTTCCTTGTATCTTTAAATGCCAATGCCTGCCCACATCATCCAACTTTAAAAGGACAAGGGGTAGAGTCAAAAATATTTATTGAAAGGGGTCACCCCTTTCACTATCTTTACCAAAGAAAAAGACCAAGCTTTCTCGAGTTTAATGAAGTCAAGTTCATGTATATTGACTCAACTCGTTTAGAAGCTCAAGTAAATGTATATTTCAGAAATAGTCGTCTTCCTAGTCATGAAAATATGAGGTTCAGCAATAAGGGGATGGTGTACAATTTTTTGCTTAGTTTTCTGAAATATATTTCAAACGTCTATTTCAAAATTGATTTTCTCTTTTGGTTATAGGACCCTGTTCTTTTTTGGTCATACGTCCCTTCCATATGCATATAGATGTCGGATGGGCCGTTTCCTACTAATATCTAGTTATAGTACCATATAGATACTATTATTACTAGTGGATTTGAATTATCGATGTGGAACTGGGATCTAGATTTACATTGTTCGTGTTATTGTTGCGAGTGGTGGCAATTGACAACACATTATGATCTTTCTGTAGGCTTTCATTGGTGTCACAGGTCAGGCCTGACTTCAACCACATATATAAAACTATTTCCTCTCCTTTTTGTCCCATTTTAAACCTCCCAAACATGAATTATAAGTTTCATCTGGCCCCCTGCATTGAAGGATTAAAGAAGTTATGGAAGAGATCGGACCCCCAAATTCGCCATTGAGTTTTACGTATGGATCTGTAAAAAGCAAATTTTACATGCAAATAATGGCAGAAAATCTCATGGATCTTTCAAGCGTTTTTTTCTTGGGTTTCCGTCTCCGTCCAAATGGGGCAGGTATTGCTAACAACCCCTTAATTTTGATGTCGACTCAATTGATTAGTCAGGATCTTGTCTTATTCTTGGGGCAGAAGAAAAGGACATCACATATTCTGGTCCCAAGATAGGAGACTTGCGTTCATTTATGGGGCCCATTTTGATGTACACAAAACAGCTACGCCGGCAAATATTCTAATGTTAGAACGTTCTTCAAAGAAAATGCAAAAGTAGAGAAAGATAAAATGGAAATTTTTTAATGGTTTGACAATTAATAATTTTCAAAAATATTCTTGTGGATATCTTTTGATTAGCCACAGAAAAACTTAGGCATGCGTTTAATGATACGAATGGTTAATTAGCCAAGAAAAACTTTATTTACATTAATGCATCTCCCTTTTTATATTTTGCTTTTGTACATACTACTATGGTTAATTATCCCATACCCAAAATGGTCATGATTCATAGATTTGTGATACGAGATAAATATTAAACTTGTGTTCTTATAAAATAAAATGACGAATCACAAGCAACGTTTTTTTTGTGTGTATAATTTCCCTAACATTTTACAACTTGGAAGAATGTCACCTTTCAATACAGTTATACACCTTTAAGGCATTTTCTTATTGGAAAATGAGACCTTTCAAATATAATAGTCCTCGTTGACTAATTTCTAAATTCATTTCTCTTGTTTTTAAATAGTTGGACGCATTCATCTCACATAACAAATTTTTTGAGCTTAAGCTAAACTGGTTGTCAGAAATTAGATCAGCTTACCCTTAAGCAATCTTCAGTTAGTACTCAAAATCACGTTTTATTTTAAGAAATCTAATGTCAAAAATGTGAATTTCGATTTTATTTTTTCAACATGACTTGTTCATGTATAATTTGGATGAGCAGGAGGTTAACTACCACCGCTGAAAGTAAACTGGAACCCCTCCACTCCCCCCTAGGGCTGCACACAAACCGAGTCGAGCCGAGCTTGCCCAGCTCGAGCTCGACTTGGTTCAAAGAGCTCGAGCTCGAGCTCGAGTCGAGTTCCCTAACATGAGCTTGAGCTCGACTCCTTTAACTCCTTTACCTTTTTGTTGGTAAATTTGTTGTTGTTACTCTAATCGATTAAATCAGAATTGACTTCTTAAATCACATTTTTAGCAAAAGTAATACTTATTTGTTTTGAAAAGATTATAACCCTTTTTACATTTATTAGAAACGATGAGGGTAGGTAAGATGTCAATAGTTTGAACGGTAATTCTAATTAAAAGAACTGTCGCGGACTTTAAGAATTAAACCAATTGTACTAAAATAGCTTCACAGAAAGGAGTGCATTGTAATGTCAAGCATCTGACGTTAAGAAAATAAATTGCAAATCCAATATGTATAATAAATGGTAAAGCTAATATGTAAATAAACAAAAGGCTGAACAAATGACTATGAAGCACTAACATATAAGCCAACCTGACGCATAGCCAACTTTTGTTTGTCCAAAAAAGGCTACGAATCACCATCTATACAATCAGACCACTCACAATTTCTTTTACAGGAAAGCACTTTCCATGTTATGTCCTTAACATGAGAAGGCAAGGAACATCGCCAGTGCAAGAGAACTAAAAAGCCACTTTAGGAGGTAAGTAATTTCCTCCTAAGAAGCTCTGTTGTTAAATGTTGAAGGTGAGCCTGGACAGGGAGGGGTAGAAGGATCATCCGTGACCAACATTGAGGTAAGCACACCAGTCACCAGTTGGCAGAAATTTTGGAGACCAAGGTGGTCGTTCTGGTCATCCCCAGACTCTAACCTGAGAGTTCATTCAAAGGATGCTGATGGTGCTTATGGTAGACAGAAATAGTCATAGAGAGATAAATGCCATCTCGCAGACACAAAAATGCAGAAGCCAAGAATTCTGGAACATGTATAAGCATTTCCTACTTATGATACAAGCAAGAGTGCATGACTTCATAGAAAAGTAAGAATTTCTACTGCTAACAGTTTCATCCAAAAGATATATAAAACCACCTGGCATTAATTATGTTCAACAACCAACAATTTTTGGAGAACATACAAGCAATTCCTGTGTCAAGTTCGGGATCACAGCAAGAAGCATCTGAGGGGCGCACAGGAAAATTTCAAAAATAATTTCGTGATAAACTTCTCCAAGTTCACTGCCTCTAGCTCCTCTATCAATAATTGATATGTCAAGAACCTTCGGACGAAAGGCTCAAGCTTTTCCATGCAATTTTAGATGACAGAGACCGCAAGCCTCTAGGAAGCAGGAGACACATTCTGCAAGTATGAACATTTCAAGATCTAGGGTTAGTATCTAAAAACCTGAACTTCTATTTACTATGTGAAAACGTCAATGAAAAAACCATTCATCAAAGACGAAGCTTACATCATAGTAACAGGAAAAGGCACAGGTTTAACACCCACGAAATGACATAGTGAAAAGTTAACAATGTTAAAGATAACAACACTTGTATGCAATGTTATCACTGCCGTATCGTATCGTGTATCGGTCAGGCCGACCTATATGCCATATCGTAACGTATCGTAAATGTACCGTAACGTATCGTAAAATTAATTTTTTAATTTGTAAAAAATATTAAAAATTTATAAAAAATAGAAAAAAAATCAGAAAATTTCTAAAAAAAAATCTAAAAAAACTAGTAAAAATCAGAAAAATTCAAGAAAAATGTATTTAAAGGAACATTCATCATTCATGTATATGAAGTATGAACTATGAAGTATGCATATGAACAATACATTCCAAAATAAGAAATCAAACATTCAAAAACCAAAATAACATACTAAGCAACCTAAGAGTATTCAATTACATCACAATTCATAAGTTCAGAAGTCAAAACTCAAAACATATTGACATAGTTTTCAAAACTCAAAACAAAAAGCCTTGTCAATCGTCATTTGCATCATCATCTTCATTCTTCATCATCATCTTCATTTTCTTCATTAACTGCTTCTTCTATCCCCTCTGTTGCAAATGAAATGTCACCAACATTCCATTGCTCCCCCCAGCCTCTCCTTCATCAATAATCTCTGCTGCTCCTTCAACATTCAAAAAACCAAGATCATCCTCATCAAGTATTGCAGATGGTTCTTCTTCAACCCAAAAATCTAATATATCAAAATGGTCAATGAAGATAGGATCATATTGATTTTGATGCTTCCTCGCAGATGTTGTTTCTAGTTGCCTAACAAGAGAAAAAATTAACAAATTGTTAGAGATTAAAATATATATTAGAATTTACTATTTTGTATAACAAATATTTACCTTTGTCTCAACTTCATATTATAACGAACGTAAATAGGTCATTCAACCTTTTATTTTCCAGCCTATTCCTTTTCTTATTGTGGATGTGTTGAAATACACTCCAATTTCTTTCACATCCAGTTGCACTACATGTTTGGCTAAGGATTTTAATTGCAAACTTCCTTAATTCTGGGCAATCAGGCCCAAACCTTTCCCACCACAAATCTAATAACAGATGAAAAGTAAAAATGTTCCCAGAATAAATGTGAGAAGGTAGAATAAAATCTAAACAACAAAAAGTATAAAGTCTCTTTTCTAATATATGGACACATAGTTGTGCTGCATCGCACTGTTGTGTCTCTCGCCATGGTACTAGAAGCCGTATCATATTTGTTGATCCAACATGCCATACTCGACCTCTCTGTCCTTCTTAAAAGTGGGAAGATATCTAATAGCAGGATTTAGGTAGTAGGCTGCTGCATGAAGTGGACGATGAAGCTGTCCAGACCACCTTTCATCTATAATCTTCCATATAAACATGTACAACTTCTTTTTCCCCTTCATATTATCTCTAATGGCCTCCTTGGCTCTGTCCATAGACTCATATAAATATCCAATAGAAGGTTATCTTCACTATTAACTAATCTGAGGACTTTCACTAGAGGTACACAAATCTTCAATAAGTGCACACATGATTCCCAAAAGTCAGCATCGAATATGGTATCCACAACTGTCGTAGCCTTTCTTTTATAGGCATGTGGATATGCAGCCCAATCATCACTTGAAAACATCTGCATGAGAGAAGTTCTTTGCTTGACTATACCCTGCACAGTCAAAACATTTGTAGCAAATCGTGTTTGTGCAGGTCGAATCAATTCAGCCCCATTTGTGAATTTTCTCATCAAATTCAAGACATAAGCATGATTATAAATAAACTTCGTAAGACATAAGCATGATTATAAATAAACTTCGTGATTTTTTGGCATCTATGAACTATCAACTTCATATCATCTCTTTCACCAAAATCCTGAAGCATAAGATTTACACAGTGAGCAGCATATGGACTCCAATAAAATGTCTCATATCGTGCTGCTAACATTTCACCTGCAGCTTTATAATTTGCTGCATTATCAGTAATAAATTGTACGACATTTTCAGGCCCAACTTCTTCTATAACTTTATCAAAAATCCGAAACAACACATCAGCAGTCTTAGGAGTATCAAACAAATCAACAGATTTTAAGAACATAGTACGAAGAGGGCAATATACAAGGAAGTTTACCAATGTTCTGTTCTTGATGTATGTCCACCCATCTGCCATTACACTGCATCATGTAGCTTTCCAGCTCAATTTTAGTTCATCACAATTTGTCTTCACATCTCTAACTATATTGTTGAGAATTATACCTCACAATTTATGAAAAGAGGGCATTTTATACCCTCACCCTACACTAGCAATCGCATCTGCTATAGGCTGATAATGATAAGAGTTTGCTGCACTGAAGGGAATGGATGCATCATAGAACCACCTTCCTATGGTTTCATATGTTGCTTCAATAATATCCTTTGATTGCATGGCTATACGAATCTTAGGCTGAGCACCAGCAGCAGTATAATTGGAAAAAAAATTCTTGATCGAACCAGACATATTGCTCGACCTCATAGTAGGTACTCTACCACCACCAGTACGAGCACTCTGACTCACGCCACGTCCTCGTGAAACTGACCTTATATTTGCAACTCTTCTTTTTTTGGTTGCAGTTGCAGAAGAACCACCTCCACGCATGATGTCTTTCCCTTTAGCTGTTCCCAAACTGACACCAACATCTTCTTCTTCAAGCTAAACTTCTTCACCTTCACTTTCTTCCTCTTCATGTGGGTCCCCATATCCTTCCTCTGCATCTTCCATTTCCTTTTCAATCCTACTTGCTTTCACTGCATCAAGAAGCTCCTGACATTGGTGCTTTACATACACTGGCAATGGGTTCTCTTGGGAGCCATTGCATTGAGCCACATCGTTGTGTGTACCAACTATGTGGTGTTTAAAGCGAGAGATCCCTCCTGATATGATTTGCTTACAATAATTACGCTTAACTCTTAATCTATCTTTGGGATTCACCCTTGTACACCACTGCCATGCAGGATCCGACATTATATCTTCACAAAACAAGTAAAAACATACAAATAAATGTAGGAAATAAGACAAATGAACGATTCAACGGCAAAAATGAGTTACTTCTTACCTTCTTGGTGTTAAAAACCAAAAAATCCTCTTTCTCCAAGCTTCCCACCGTCCCAAGACTCCCCACAACGAGAAATAAAGCTTCTTCACTGGCAAATCTTGATGCAATGGAGAAAATCTCTCCCTCCCACGTCTCTAGCAGCGTTGAGAAACAAGAAAAGAGAGAGAGAGGAGCGTCGGTTTCAAAACAAGACACAAAAAAAGGGGCCATCGGGTCCCTTTTTTAATTTCACCCTTGTATCGTGCGATATGGGGGTGTCTCGCACGTATCATGCGATATGGTCACCGTATCGCACAATACATACGATACACGTACGATACATACACGTATCGTATTTAAACAGTGTATCGTATAGGTTTTCTTGACCTATACGATACGTATCGTACGATATAGATAACATTGCCTGTATGGGCCATATAGAAGCTCTCCACACAATCATGAGTCATGAACATTGGACATCAAAGCTGAAAACTGCAAGAGGCAACGGAAACAAACACTAGAATCACATTAGAACAAAAGAAATAGAAAAAAACAAACATTACCAAGAGGCAAATTGAATCAATCTAATGATATATATTCACTTGATTCATCTTCAACCTGAAAGAAATATATATAGTCAATTAACAAATGGTTCACAAAATATTTAATGAAGACAATTTCTTCAAAACATACTTACTTTTGTTAACACTTTATGCATTGGATCGCCATCATTCTTTACCCAATTACCAAAACAAACCAAAGCTTCAACTGTTTTTTGCACCAATGAACTACGACTATCATTAACAATTCGACCTCCTGTACTAAAACCTTTTTCTGAAGTAACAAAAGTTATTGGAATTGACAATAGATCACGTGCCATTTGTGAAATAATTCGATACTTAGATTCCTTAAGGAGAAAAATTATTTTATTACCAATCATTTTATTTCCTAAAAATATTTGAAGTAGAATCCATATAAAAGACTGCTAAGTAACATTCCTAGAAGTATTAACAACAGCTTTAGAGGCTGTTCTACGCAGACATCAGTGTGGGGCAGTGCACCTTAAACCACAAATCCCAACTAAGTATTTTAAAATAGAAAATAGCGGAGATAAAAAAATGAAGTGAAACATCAGAATGTTCAATCCATCTTATGGTTGAATGAGTGATTGGGTTTTTAAGGTTGAATCCATGCATTTCATATCCTCATAATTTCAGCTGAGAAGAAGCTCCTAGAACGTTAATATTGCATACATGCACAAAGTGAAACCCAACCAAGCATATAACTTGCTGAAAAAGTGAAAACAACTAGAAAGCATAGAACAGAGAAAAAGGAATATCTGTACGAGAAAACATCTAAGGATACTGACATATAGCCCACATGCTTGTTTAAAGATACATCATACTGTGCCATCTCCAGATGGCATGAAACCTCTTGCAAAACGGAAGAACCCTGAAGAAGAAACCCTAGGACTTTTTACTGTAATTTAAGACTTGAGGAATGTCATTCGAGAGCAAAAAATAGATCACATCAAACATATAGAGCATATAAATCCACTTGATCCATGTTCTGCAGAAGAACGAACTCTTTACAATGCTAAGCTTCAAAATAGCAACATTCTGTGCAAGCAATTTTATCATAGAAATGCTACATGTTCCAACAAATACATGGGACAAACTTCAATTACTGCATGCAATACAGTTTGACCACAAAGAAAACAGGAAAACTTTTGCCCCCAACAAACTATTGTAATCAGAAGTTCATATCTTCTGATGCCCAACGTATGAGTTCCTTATCTGTTCTGCAACATTCTAAGAGAACTAACGACCTCAACGGTCTACTTAGAATAAATACACTATCATCAAGATGTTGGTCAGAACACCATCAATGATTTTTAAAGTTCCATCTCATATTAACCCGCATGTACATGACCTTGATCTTGACAATTTTCACCAGGCTAGCAATCATTAATCATTGTTAACTGGTATTTCGTGACACAAGTTACTGATCTCCCTCAAGTTTCTTGCCAAAGTATCAGATTCTCTGTAGCACATAAGCCCAAACCATAATCTTGGAGATTAACTCTCTCAGAGAGTACATGAAAGATCACCTATCATGTGTCAATGCCGACCAGTTAGACCAAGCTTTCAGGTTCTCTAATCTAGACTATGTGAATTGTGAACTGCACAAATGTGTTGTTAGGACGCTGAGGTTCCTTCTTTCAAACTTGTCAGTTACCTCTTATTTAGTTATTTTAGGACTTCATTCAATAATATGTGCACCCTAACCTGCAACCCACAACCAACAAATGAGCATCTGGTTGGCATGACTTGGGAACCAGAATGGAGAAAAGAAATTAATCTGCAAATCTTCTTGCTTGATGACATTGCTAAGGAAAAACTAAAAAGTTCTTAACTGAAAGATTTCTACTTCAATTTTTTGTTGTTAGTTAAAAATGCTAACAGTTATGTCAAAGTAGAAACAAAACAGGGGTAATCAAAGGTAACAAGAGAACACTTGAAGGAAAACCGACCGCCCACTTTATTGATAAAATTGGGTCAATGTAAAAATTTTTAACTAAAGACCAACAAAATGTTTTCAACTTATCTAACTTTTCCGTGAAGAATGGTGCAACCACGCCATGACAGAATGTCAACGTGAACCAATAAGAACAACAACAACCAAAGGAAGAAGACGCGCTCTTGAAGCAAAATGTGAAGAACACAAAGAACTAGACTTTACGAAGAGAACTTACAATAATAAAAGGCTCGCAGAGACTCACCTAAGCATAGGTAGTGACCTTGCTCGCCCAAATACACACACACTGACACTCGAGCACTTACCCACACGCTCCAGCTCCAGCACTTCACATGCTCGGCGCACACGAAAAAGGGGTCATCACCGTTACAGGCACGGACACGTCGGCGGTAGAATGTTCTGCAACTCACAACAACATGTCATTGTTACTTTATTACGGTGGATTGCAGCAATAGGGCTGGGCATCAAGGAAACACATAAAATAATCTTCCAACAAAGCACGGGAAAAAAGAAAAGAACATAAATGCCAAGGAAACTTGCCCTCTTTGCTGCAGGCACAGGCAGGAACCTTGGGCTGAAAGCTGAAGGGAGAAGGCTGAAGCGGAGCTGCTGGATGACCTTGAAGGCTGAGGGGAGAAGGCTGAAGCGGAGCTGCTGGATGACCTTGAAGGCTGAGGGGAGAAGGCTGAAGCGGAGCTGCTGGATGACCTTGAAGGCTGAAGGGCGAAGGCTGAAGCGGTCGTGGGCAGAAGATCTTAGTTAGGGTTGCAATGGGGGAAAAGTTTCAAAACGAGAGATGGAGGGAAGAAGAAGTTTCCAGACGGAGAGAGGGAGAAGAAAAAGGAAAGTGAAAACATAAAACTGAAAAGAGTTTCCCGCCTGAGACACTTTTGGAAACTGATTTTTAATTACCGAGTCACCTACACATTTGAGCCCAGTCGAGCTTTAACTAAACTTAGTTGAGTGAACTCGAACTCGACTCGATTAGTTGAATGAGTCGACTCGCTAACTCGAGCTCGACTCGTTTAACTAATGATACAGCTTGAACTCGCTTACGAGTCGAGCTACTCGAGCTCGACTCGTGGTGCACCCCTACCTCCTCCCCCCTCCTCTTGCTCACTAGTTCTCCTGTTTTTTTGGGACTTGGGCTGTGTTGGGCGTGTGTGGGGTATGATACACCCTTCAACTTGAGTGTCATGATTCCACCTTTTACAGTTCAAGAGAATAGCACTTATGAGAGTTAAACAAGCAACACACCTTTTACACACCTATCTACTAACTAGTTATGCAAGATCAAGATCTTCTAGAAAAAAATAAAGAGATCACATCTATATAGTTTTATTTTAACATACCACTAATTAGTTTTCATATTCATCTTTCCATTTATTTAGTTATATCTAATGTCATCCCAAATCCATCCCTAAAAGGTTGTCTCTTTCTTCGTACTTGAAAGTTTGATATGGTAGTACAATCTTAAGGATGGATTTTTCCCTGGATCAGTAAAAGTGATGGATGAAATGGAAAACTTGAAAAGTGAAGTCTAGGGTAGTAATATAACCAATCAGGACTTTCATGGAAAGATATACTATAGAAAGGGGATATATAACAGTCGGCTACCCCAACATGTAAATCTACACACCTTCTTTTCTTTGTAGTATATTTACCTCTACCTTGCGATATGGGTTTCTAACTTTCTACATTCCATCAGATTCATTTGCAAATTTCACATGTAAAATGCCTCTTTTTATATACCAATTTTGTCTGCTGTCTAGCATTACCAGATATCTTTGTGACTCTTAAAATTGTTAAATCAGGAAAAATTCAAACACAATCTGTTGTTCCGGCAAAAGTTCTCATATATGTCATCTAAGACTAATTAGTGAAGTGGGTAATATTGGAAACAAATTTTTTAGCTGAAAGTCAGAGACAAAATGGAGTACTCCGGCTCACTTAAAACGCAGTTTAGCAGCAGGACTGTCCCATGAATTTACCCAATGTTTATGGCAGATTTCAAGACACTCACAATATGTCCTTCATCTCAAAGGAACTCTAACGGGCTGTTGGCAATTCACAGTAAGAACCCAATCTGAATCGGGCTTTTAGATTGCCATACGAATCCAATATATGACTTCCGAACAATATTTATCGTGTTAAATACAATTTTAAAAAATGCATGGACATTGGATATGTATAAGATATTTAAAACTAAATCAGATCTGAACGTGATCAGATAAACTTAAATCCGAACATGATGTTATTCCTTAAATTTGAATTCGAACGGATTTTCTAATTAAATACCAAAGTGTTTTTTTTTTTCCGTGTCTGATTTCTTTTGAAACATTTCGGCAGAATATGTGATCTAAATTGGACAAATAATATCTAATGCAGTCCAACAGGAGACCGGATGCATGAACAACCCCACCTCATTAATGATGTTACAGCGCCAGTGGACCACGTACATCATCACATCTGTGAGGTAGAATATGTCATCTCCATTACGTATAGGTGAAGCTTGCGTCATGCACTGGACAACTAAGAAAGATGCAACACCGCGCCTCGTCGCTGGTCAGGCCTGATGCAACACCGCGCCTCATCGCTGGTCAGGCCTGCATCAGAGAACGTGATGCTGGGACGCCCTACATCACAAATACTTAACTGGAGATAATTATTTAGGGTAGCTGAGAAAGTGATGCCATCTTCCATTCAATTAAACTCGACTTAATTGAATGGGCCCTTGTGGGCTTTGCTCGTCTGATAGTCAAAACACTCGCTTTGTTTGCGTTAGGGAACTAGCAAAGCGAATTGACAAAGCACCGGGATGCACTGCAAGAGATAAGCTCGAATCAATTAACTGTCGTGCATGGAATTGAGTAAGGCTCTTGACTCGGTCTTGGCCTTCTAAGAAAATGATGCCTATTTATGGGCGAGCGTTTTCATTTATAGAACCATATAGGCCTATTAACATCAGAACTTTCTTCAAATTAGAAATCCTCATTATATTAATACAGTTAGACATATTCCTCATCTTATTTGTAAAAGGTAAAATAATTGACAAATTTTTTGCTGATTTAAAAATTAAATTTTCAAAAACAAACTTATGATAAATTTTTTATTAGAGGTAGAAAAATTAGGTGCAGCTTAAAATTGTCGTTCGGTTGCTTGTGTTTGACATCAAGAGTATTGTCGTTCAGTTGCTTGTGTTTGACATCAAGAGTACCACCTACTATGTCACATGATCTACTCTTGGTTTGTGGGGGAAGGGGAAGCAAAGGAAGAATAATACTTGAGAATGAAACATGCTTCTAATTTTTGAACCAGATCACAAACCATATATAGAGGGAATAAGAGAAGAGTAAGGACAATGAGAAGGGAAACTCGCTTCACTGTTAATACTTGAATTGGTGGACGAAGACTGGATGAGGCACACAATGGCATCCCATCATAAGATATATTTACAATAGTGGCATGAGACCATGTCATAGGTCTACATTTCTCCCTATGTCTACGGCCATACAGGATGTTTTTTTCCCCCCCACTAATATCTCAGAAGAGACGACGAGAGCTCAAGAAAAATAACTGTCACCTACTTAGACAGGGATAAGGCAAGACCATAAAAATGTAAAAATTATGTACATGTCCTTACAAAATAGGGAAGCTAGATCAGGCTCCCCACTCCAACACATATTACCTTCAGATTAGTAGAAAACTCGAAGTAAAGAAAAATTTTCAAAAGCTGCTGGGCCTAAATTTTGATATATTAATGTGAGGACCCATGAGATGTACTAGTGGCGGAACCACTTGTTGGCTGGTGTGAGCAATTGCCTACATCAGCCCAACAAAAATCATATTATAGCAGTCCAAGATCACATTGTCACCACTCAAAGAATTACATGCTATGCCTACGCTAAACTTATGTCGCCAGCTCAAGTGCCCCTTAGCAAAAAAAATACTAGCTCCGCCGATGAGATGTATGCAGTAGTTGTCGAGACCTACCAGCCTTCAATTGCAGTTGAGGGACACCCATGTGCATAGCTGACCTTTCACCTCCAAAATTTAGGTCCCACCAGAAAAATGACCTCCATGAAGCAACTTGAATTTTTGCATGATTCAACAATGAAGCGGCTCTATACAAAGAAAGGCCTCTCTATGAAATCCATGGTGAGAACGACATGATTCTTTAGAACGTTGTTCCACAAGATCTGACATATGGCAGTCGCGTGTCTCTGAATACATGCATCCTTAGCTTTCATCGTATGTAACAATTGGGCATCGACATTTGCTCGAATTTAACTCCCCACCAAACTCTACGACCTCGCCTTTGATCCAAGGGTGGCTATATTTCTGCCTTTTTTTTAGTGTCACAGAATGCCGATTCCAACCCGATTCAACTTACACATCAAGATGACCATATTGAAGGTAAATCTCGCCATACAACCCAGCTCTCCACTCACCTCATGTCAGCAGTTGGAAGCGATTCCTTGACACCCCAAATACAAGGTCCACTTATTGAGAAACTAAAGGACACGATTGAGAGAACTGAAGAGAGTAAGACTCACGACGGTGCCGTTGCGCTTTGTGGTGTTGCCAAATGGGTTTCACGAGGGTAACGGTCATTGGCGTGATGGTTATGCGAAAAAGAATGGCCAGCATTAATAAGTGGGGGAAAATGTCTATACTAAACCCAATTATATACATAAATATATAGTTTAAATCTTTATTTTATGAAGGTTTGCTTATGTATACCCCCTCCTTGCGTTGAGTTTGTTATATGATCCTGGATTGCTGTTATATAATTGTTTGTTACAATTTGTTTATGAATCTTAAATGGAAGGTTAATAGGTAAATCAAGTTCATAATGATAAATTCCACTTCCTAAAGTGATGTACTGGCATGATCTTTCTTGATTTTTAATAATGTTTTTCAGTGAATATCCCTAACAATAAAAACTGAAAACATATTATAGTTCTTATTTTGTTTCACGTAGTGGCCAACCACATAAAAGAAAAGAAGCTGACGGGTGGGCTTTAGTGGATGGACTAGGCTTCTCCAAAGCAGCAGCAGTGGCCGCTGCAGCAAAAGAAAAAAGCACACTTTGAGCAATAATTAATTTAGAATAATGTCTGCTCTTTATTGTCTCTGTATTCAGAACTTCACTAGATTGAATTCAATTGGAAACTTTCTTTACCTTCCTGAATTATTTCGGAATGGAATAAGTTTCTCTCTCTCTCTCTCTCTCTCTCTCTCTCTATATATATATATATATATATATATATATATATATATATATATATATATATATATATATATATATATATATATATACAACAAATAGTTACATTAGCCATGGTTTTTTTTCATGGCTAATGTATAAGTGAGCGGTGACTGTTGTAAGTAGTAATCATAGCTAAAATCATGGCTAATAGTCCAAGCAAACTGTGGCTGATTAATGCAATAGCCAGCGTCTAAACCATGGGAATAAATCAACAGCCACAAGGGCTATTGGCACAGCCACATTAGTTAATGGCCGAAATAAAACCCATTGCTGAAGTACAGCTACGGTTTCTTTGTTGTAGATAAAATTAGTGAGCAATGGCTTTCCAAGTTAAATGCGTGACATATTGTGTTAAATTCACCAACAACATATGCCATTAGACAACATAAAATGTAGATGGAAGCTATTGCCAATATTCGAACCAAGTATGTCCAGACCAAGCATCGTGCAGCTAATAAAGGTTATTTGTTGACCATCCTAACATTATGCTGAAGTCAATGGTGTTGATTCGTTTGTTTGAATATCGTGCAGGTAAAGTTTGCTAACAGTGCCTTGGATGAGAAGAATCCCCTGATTGGTTTTTTGTCCATATTTCCACCATGTAT
Organism: Nymphaea colorata; assembly: GCF_008831285.2. Taxonomy (NCBI): domain Eukaryota; kingdom Viridiplantae; phylum Streptophyta; class Magnoliopsida; order Nymphaeales; family Nymphaeaceae; genus Nymphaea; species Nymphaea colorata. The sequence goes on along the minus strand of NC_045144.1, from coordinate 21,693,093 downwards.
GTTAATTTGCGGGAATGTCAGCTAGTCTGCTACTAATAGCAGGAACTCTAGTCACTAATGACTCGGTTTTCTGCAAGGAAATATACTCAAGAGGCAATAGAAAACAACCCAGCAAAGGAAACATCACACAACATATGGATACGTCTGAGCAATAGAGTGGAAATAAAGTTGTTACACAGCGACCACAATCCATCGATGAGACATGGGAAAGTCCTAGAGCTTGTGACATTATATAGAGGAAGGGAAGCCAGCAAAGTTTGGCAGATTCTTGTCCATATACATAAACACATGAGAAACAGGAAAAATTTTTCTTTAAAGTTTTAGAAGTAGAAAACAATGAAATTGAACTGAAAGAAATTGCACCATCCTTGGACTTCTCCATGGCACTTCGTCTTCCCCTCTCACTGCTCTCTCTCTGTCTCTGGTGACCACCCACTTTCATGTTTTCTTGGAAAGGTTTAGCACAATATTGTCTTTGATAAATTCCTTCGGAATGTCTTTGAATCCTGCTATTGCTAGATACAAGAGATTTAGGGAACTGATGATTTCACATAAATTGCTTGATGAAATGCCTCAGAAGGATCATGGAACAGGCTGATTGTGGGCTACCTGGAATGCCAGGATATGAATTCTCCAATGATTTTATGAATGTGACTGGTCGCTTTTCAAGAAGAAACTTGTTTCCCTACATCCATTGGTTCCTTGTTTTATTTCAGGTGTTCTAACCTGAGCTGTTATTTTTTCTATTTGTTTTGGTTTTTCTATTTCAATATCGTTTTCTTGTTGTGCAAAAGAAAAAACTACCCCTCTGCTCTAGTACTCTGGATGTGTTTAATTAATTGCTGATATTTTATTATTACACTCATGAAAGTAAGAATAAGTTATGGAGATGAATACGTTAATAAGAGAATGCATTGATGGCATACCACTGCGTTGCAACGTGGTCTTCTTCCAAGCCCTAAAAATTAGCGAACTGTATAAACGGAAAAGGGTGATCCTTGTGATTCCTCGTTGTCTTTTATGAGGACACAAGTATGATTAATTACCTGGTATTATAGTCCCAATTTATGAATTACCACAAGGCACAGATACATGGGGCTGGTGTGAGTAGGGATGTCAATATATCCGATTTGAATCGGATATCCGACCGATTCGATCGGAAAAAATCGGATATGGATAAAAATTTAATATTCGATTAAGAAATCGGATCGGATTCGAAATTAATAAATGGCATCCGATCGGATTCGGATTCAGATATACATGAATATCGGATCGGATTCGGATCAGATTCATTTTTAGACAAATATCCTCTATCTCATATTTGAAAAATGGCAAAATCTGGTTCAAAATTTGGATTCGGATATAAATATAAAAATTGGATTCGGATTGTAAAGTCGGATTTTGGATTTGGATTCGGATATGACTTTGCTTTATTCGAATTTGAATCTGAATCTGAGTCCAAATATATGAATATCTGAAAAAGTGGATATGATTGAAGATGTATCCGATCCGAATCCGATCCGTTGACATCCCTAGGTGTGAGCCACCACTTGCCCATAAAAGTTTTCACTGAAAAAATGATATATATTGTGATATAAAAATTACGTGGAGCACTCACATCAAGCCTGTGACGATTCAAATCTCGATCTTATTAGACCTAAAAGATAAAAAGCTAGTGGTTTAAATTTAGTCAAGTTCTTTGAAGAAAAATAATTTTCTACTGAAAATGTTATTTTCAATGGGAATCGACATTTCACGTGAGAGAAGGCTATGAAATTATATCCCTTTCCCAGCAAACTGGATCTTCTATTGTGACAAAATAGGACCACTAGGTCGAATTCAAGAAGACTTGTAGCAAAAATGATACCAAACGCTGGAGATTGGGATGCCACCTATGGTCCTTGTCACTTGCAATTTACTGGATAGGAAATCATTTTCATCGGTTAGAAACATCACTTACAACTGGCCTTTTTGTGCTTAGATCGAGTTAATAAGCCAATCTTATGTTACTTGAAAGTCAAGATACCAAATCGAGTACTCTAACTCCTGTTCATGAGGTGGTATGCATACAATTCTTTGGTACAGGATACGCAGTATGTGGTGTCAACCACACCACTAGCATGTTCATTCTGTGTGGTTTTTGTTTCTGTCTATCTCATGCATGCTGATGTGGATTCGGTGACACTGTATGACGGTCATAAAAATCACCGCTGTAGATGGGGACAGGTTTTTTGTTTTCTTCCAAAATTGAATGATGCTTTCCGGTAAGTAAATTTTATCCTCTTTCAAATTGATGATATATATGAATTGGCTAATTTTTCATTCGTCCCAAAAATTTTCTATTCATGGAGGTAGAGCCCTGACAGATCCTCCCATTTTGAGTGATGGTGCCGAGTCCAAAGGAGGAGCCAGAAAATTCAGGTTAAAAGGCATTAGGCATAAATTTTTTAAATTTCAAGGAACTCCAATATATAAATAAAAAAAATTCAAAAATATAAACATAAAAATAAGAAGTTTGTTGGGGTCCGTGTAGGCAATTTGTCATATGTAGCCTAAATTGCCTCTGCCCCTGCTGGAGTCCATGTAACATTAGATTGCTGTGCTCCTGCTCAAGGAAGCTGCTTGGAGATTGTGGATTGCCGGGATCCTGTTGAGAATGATGGAAAAGTCTTTGGACCTGGAAGTGAATGAATACTCATACTTAGGGAACGAATTGTTTGAAGCCATGAAACCTCCCTTCTATTTCTTGCCAATTGTTGGATGTTTATTCCATGGAACGAAGATGGATAGTGTGGAATTGGAGTTCTTCATTGAAGGATTAAGGAAACTCTGTAAGGCATCCAAACCCCCAAATTTTCCATTGAGTTTCATGTATGAATTGCAAAAGGTCAAATTTTACATTCAAATAATTTCAGAGAATCTTATGACTTTTCATGTTTCTTTGGGTTTCATTCTTGGTTCCAAATGGGCCAGGGATTGTATTGCAAAAGATAAGCTTTGATTGGCAACCCCTTAATAATGTTCTTGCCACACCCTTTCCGACGGAAGAAGAGGTAGAGCACGCTCTTTCTGGTGATGCCAGGGGACTCTGCCTACAAGGCTCCGCCGTTGTCAAATTTACTTTTTGGTTTTGTAGTTAACACATCACCGACATGGGCAACACATATGTAAATATTGACTATTTTCCATGTTCAACCACATCGGTAAAACCTTATACCAACAATGTTCTTAGACGGTTCTTAGACGTGCTGTCACTACAAAAAGCCAGGCATTACAAGGTCAATAAAATATCGGTAAAATTGAATGTAATAAGCCCAACAAACATTTTTTGCAAAGTGTCATGGCTAAATATTATTGAAAAACGACAATATCTTGTCGAAAACATTCGGTTGTACATCCTACAAGCATGTTATAACTTAAAATCATATAGAATTAGAAAAATTGAGAGATGAAATTGAGGAACCCACCTTCTCAAGCTTCAAGCAGTCCAAAAACATGATGAACACCTACAGTCACCAGAAAATCGCCAGTGGAAGGAAGAGGAAAGAGAAAAGAAGAGAGAGAAGAATAAGAAAGGAAAAGAAGGGTTGAAAGGGAGGTAATAAGTCGGGAAAACCTTTATCGATGAGTGCAACAAGTTCGTAAAGACATTACTTAAAAACAATGGTATTGTTAATGCGGTAGACATTAATGACGTCCAAGGCACGTTAGCGATGTTTGGAGTGAACATGTCGATTAAAGTAGCGTTTTATCGATAAGTCTCAATGATGCGAGGAAAGTTGTGCGTCGATAAAAACTTGACCAATACATGTACTTTTACTGACGATCACAGGATGTTGGTAATTTTCAAAAGTAAAAAGTTTCATGCAAAAACTGTAACTCATCGGTGAAACAAAGGTTTTTTTTTTTTCACTTTTACTGACGTCCAACACCAGCCGTGGATAAAGTTTCTACTTCAACGACATAATAACTCCATGCATCGGTGTAGGTTGTTTTTAACTGAGTCATACGTTGGGCGGTGAAAATTTATACTTACTAACATTTGTCTCTGAAGCCCTGTAAAAGTGACTTCCACAAACGTTATATTTTCCACCCGTTGTGAAACTATTTTTTTCGTTATTTGTGCTAACCCTTTCGAAGAAAACATGCAAGTGGTTGGTCACTATAGAAGGAGAGGAAGAAAGAGGTGTGTGAACCGTGAGAGGGGAAAGATAAAGCGCCAGGAAAAAAGGCCAATAATGATGGTGGGGTTTTTCCCATGATGCAGGCTGGTGACTTGCTGGCTGGTAGCCCTCAAAGAGAGAAAAAGACCTGAAAGAGAGGAGAAAATGAGAGATGCTGGCTAGACAAGAGAGACAGAGCAAAAGAGGAAAAATAGTGAGAGATACTAAGACAGATGTTGGCAAAGAGCAAAGAGAGAGAGAGAGATGGAGATGCTGAGAGGCAACAGTAGAGCGGAAAAAAAAAGAAAAATGGAAGAAAGGGCAAAAATACCTAACGGTATGTTACATTGAGGATATGATATCCACGATACACTTTCTCATGCAACCTTTTGTTGTGTGTGTTAACCCTTCATGAAAGTTAATGCAAAAAATAAAAACGCTGTTTTTATGAAGATGGTGAAGTGATCAACTTTTGAGTTTCCCAATAATTTCATCCAGCATTACTAGTGCTCCTTTTATGAAGATGGTGAAAACTTTTGAGTTCCCCAATAATTTCATCTTGCATTACTAGTGCTCCTTTAGCTTGCTGCTTGCCTACTTTAATTTTCAGTTTTTTGTTTTTAATGCAAATGTCAATTATGATCATAGTGGAATCACCAAGAGTCATTTTTCAGTTTTTTTGTCATGTATATATATGGCCCTTTGGCCGGCCAAGTGTGCTTAACATTTTAGTATAGTGTGTGTTTAGATTTATGCTGATACCTTGTGTCATGCCTTGTGATTACATGTAAAAACAAATGCTGAATTAGTGTGTTGTGTTGTTCTTGTGTTGTATTTTGTATCATTCACATAAACACAACAAGAAGACGTACAACAGGTCATTCCTTTAACTAACAACCTTTCATGATTTTTTTTTGTTTTTTTATGCTAGTAAGATCCAAATCTACTGTGGATCTCACAATTCACATCTTTAATGCTTCCCAATTTTTCCATTAATGTACATACCCTTTTTTTTGTCAATAAAGGTATGGACCCTAAACCCTCACGAGCTCGTCATTGGAAATTTTTAAGCATTAAATATTAGAAAAACGGAAGAAAAAGTGAAAATACCTCTACCACTGCCATTTTTGTGAGAATAATTAAATTTTGGTTATCTTGGAAAAACATGAGTTCAAAATCGTGGGTGCCACAACTATTCTACCTAGTTGTTCTGCTTTCTATACTACCCAACTGTAGATAAAATAAAACCATGAAAAAATAAACGGAAACTAACGTGCATGGTTCGCTCATTACAACTTACATCCACGACACCAACACCTCACTCTCTCTCGTTCCACTCGTCATGTTTCGAAATGACACAGGAGACATTTATAAATCATGGGCACATCTCTCTAGGAGACAGGCATCTCAAGAGATAAAACGCATCGTTGAAGAGATAACGCAACATGCGCATGAGAAGGAATCCGCCTCAAAGTTACAGAAAGTTTTTTAAATCTGACTTAAAATCAGAATCGGGTCGTTATAGTGGTACCAAAGCACAGTTCAACACTAGGACTTGGGTTTCATATGTGGGGATGTGTATGCCTTAAAGGTGGTGAATTTAAACACCTTAAAAGTTAAGTTATGTAATATAGATTGTGATAGATCTTGATGGACCTATAAAAAAGGTTGTTAAACAGTTAGTTGTCCTAATGAACCTAGCCTTTTTTGAGATAGAGCCGGAAGTGTTAGAGGGTGGGTTATGGTCACCCAAACCAAAGGTCCAAACTCAAAAGTGAGTTGGTAGTTACAGAAAGATAAGATGGATGAAAATTCTAGGGAGTTGGACTAAACAAATGAGGTTTATGAAACTAATTTATTCCTTTTCAGCGACTTATTTGTTAGTGATTCTAGAATAGTCTTTCCAAATATATTTAACACTTTTCATTCATAAAGTTCGTTCCTGTAACTTATTTTATAAACTGAAGTATCCATTTTAAGTTCCCAAATGTTAAGTCTTATGCATAAATATGTGAAAATTTATGAGGTTATTTGTAAATTACTTTTTTTTCTAAATGAACCGGTGAGTTAGGTAAGAGAGTTTATGGTTGTGCTTGTGTGAGCACTTACCCTCAAGGACCCATATAATTTGTCTTATTACCTTATGATACCCCTCAAGGAAAGGGTAATGGTACTGTGATGCACCTCATCTAGGCATCACAATTGGTCAAGTTCTGTAATGCATGGCATTTTCGTTGCAGTATAAGCTACTTCTTTCTGCATTGAAGCCAACTTCTGCTTTTGTAGTAGTGACGTTACTCTGTATGCAACTGATTTTACGAGATAGAAGAGGATTAGTTAAAAAAAAACCCAACGGGTCATTTGGTAATTAGTTTAACAAATTTATTTTAAAATTGAAATAGATTCATGAAATAATAAAACTAAGTGTCCATGAATTTGCCCAAATTCATCAAATATTCTTGCCAAAGAACCTCTAAAAAACCCACTCGCGAGAAAGTCTTCTTTTTCCCAATGAGTTCCCAGTTCCGTAGAAAATACATCTCCTGAAAAACATTTCTTTATTCTGCCCCATATAAATGGCGCTCTCCGCCATTTCCCTTTCTGCTCTTGTTAATTCCCATTTTATATAGCAGCCGACGAAGACGAAAAAAATGAAAAATGTTTTCACCGGCCAAAAGATGGAGGGGGCAGAGATTGCTTGGGTGATCTGCTGAATAGAGTCGTTGTTATTAATTGTAATCTTGTCGAGGTGTGTTGAATGTCTGCTATTCTTGCCCAAGTGGAGAGTAGAGAGCTAGTTTGCTTCTTTTACTCTTTTGAAACTCAATGGCCTAATCATTGTGGCATTACGGCGGTGTTTCTGTTCTTGCTTTGAGCTTGTTTGGTTTTCTACATATTCTATTCTTTTAATCTATTCCATTAAATGGGAAGGAAATTCTTCATTGCTATATGTTCTCGTAATTAACTATACTTATTATAGAGGACGTCTCACACCTAAGTATAAGGAGTAGCTGATCCGCATATTGTCTGGTATGGGCAGTTACCAGACTTATGTATATATTTGTGCTCTTTAAGGTAATGGCAGAACCAGAATTTTTTGTCAGTACTATTAGTTTTATTCCTGAAAGGGTTTCACTACTGTTTTAAGGTATGCTTATTTTTGAAATGGTGCCTGTCAGCCCAAAATTTATGGCTTCAAGTATAAGCTTGGTATTCTAATTGTTTTTTAGAAAGGAGCAGTTTTATAAAAAATGTTTATTTCAGACATTTTTTGAGACAAACTTTTCTTGCCAATTTTCCCATTAAAACGGACATGTCTTATTTCCAATATCTTTAAAAGCATTTATCATTATAACCTGCTGTGGACTGCTTATTAATCTTGAAATATACCATCTGAATCCATGGATGCTCGGGATTTTTGAAAATCATATTTCCTATGACATGGGAATCCTGAAATATGGAAGCCGTACTATTTCTTGAAGATAAGGAATTAAAACTTACATATAGCCACTTACCTTTACATTATTACAAATAACTCCCCCATGTTCGAGAAAATATGCGTAGCTACCTGAGATATCCCATAGATGGGACGTTGTTGCATTTATAAGTTCAGCAGCTTTGTAAATTTCTCAAAATATGAATTTTTCTTATTAAATTACAACTTTTATCATGTAATATCCCATAGGCAGTGTATGATATGTGTTTTCCCACCTGAAAAAGTTTAGACATTTTAAGGAGACCAAGAATCGCAGGAAAACTTTCGGTTGTTCTTCACCAACACTGGGTGCCAGACCAACCAGGAACTCATTTTGTCCAGGAATTATAGTCTGCAAAAGTTTTAAAGTTACATGAAAAGAAAATCATGCTTCACCTCTTTAAATTTTTAACTAGCACCAAACATTAAGCAGAACATATATTTAATTTCATTGCACAAGTACACAGACCATAGACGTAAATATTGTTCTAATTGCTAACAGGAAGAACCAGGAAATTCACGACTTACGTGCACGCTCTTCTGCCAAGCAATAAGCATGCTTGCTTTCTTATTGACAAGCTCCATCTCTACGATCATCATTATCATACAGACGAGGAAACAGAGATCAGGAAGCTTCAGTTCGGGGGAAGACTCTGAGTTTTGAGGAACTCAACATACTCCTCCTCAGAGCAGCAGAACCTTAAGCAGCAACGAGGGCAGTATAATAAGTAGACGGCGTAAGTTAATGATCCAGAGGTCATTCCACCAACCTCCGGTCCCGGACCCTTTTCATCTGCGTCCATAAATATTCATATTCACGTACGGAAGAGTTTAGTCAAGTCATTAAAATTGCTATATATATATATATATATATATATATATATATATATATATATATATATATATATATATATTTTAACGAGCATGCATATGTGTGTGTTTGGAGACGGAGTGGAAGCGAGATGCTCTCAACTGATCCATCTACCTCTACACCATAGTCATAAGGAAGAGTAATGCCTATACAACCAAATAAGAGATACACTTCATCTTGTGGCCCCTACGCAGTGGCAAACCAAGGTAGTACACGCAACTCATTCTGTTAAGGTTGTTTGGCAATAGCAACGTTACTCTCACTTAAACATGTTCAATAAAATGGGCCAAATTCATATAACACTATAACAAGTGTTCTATAAATCTTCTCTTTTTTTTTAATGGATCGATAGGACAATAACAATACGTCACTATTGTCAAACGGCCTCTTAAGAAACAACCATGCCTAATACATCTTTCTCAATGCCACATCAAGAAAATTGTGGTGCATTTGCCTGTTAACAGGGTGAGATGCATTGATCTACTGTTGGTGGCTAATGGTTTTGGGAGAAAGGGGAAGTACAGAAAGACACAGCTGAACATGCTCTTATTTTCTTAAACAAGTTGAGTGCAAAAGGCACGGAGAGCAGGAAGAAAAGGCCCAGAAAAAAGATGGAAAGGAATCTTGCTTCATTGCAAGTGCCAACTGCGTGCAACCTGTGTAAGAAGATTGGATGAGCGAAGAATGAGATATTCCCTATGCTATATTTATAAGGTCAAGCATGACACGTAGAGATCTATATAGAAGGAGGGAGTTACTGACGGTAGTTGAAAGTGTAACATCTATTTATAGTCGGGTTAATTGATAGAATACTATATAACAATGTTTCATGAATCTACCTAATATGTATGTCTTAAGAATTAGGTTAATTGATAAAGTAGTATATAACAATGTCTCAAGAATCTGCCTAAATCTTTATGGCATAACATATTATTGTTCTCATGATCAAATCACCCCACGGGGTTTAAAACTGGATAAAAACCCTTAATGCACATTGACTAGTACAATCTTTCTACTCTACTAGTGCAAAGGATGTTGAAAAGGCCATAGTCTAAATATGCCTCTTGAACCAGTGATCAACCACCTACCAGCCACTAATTTGAGTTAGTGTGTTATAGACAATATCCTAATTATCAATGCATCCCCTAGTTTAGGGGATTTTTTGAGATATTGAAATAATAAAAGCTTAACGATTTTCAAATAAGGGTGGACGTCCAACTGGATAACTGATGGGTACAAAGTTGATGGTCAAACTCACCTAAGAATTAAGCAGGTTGAGATTGAGCAGCTGGCTGGGGCTTCGGGCCAGCCTGACCCTGCTTTTGTTGAGCCTTGGGCCAGCCCAGCCCACGCTGATGCCCAGCCCTAGTCCCATCTTAGCTCATTTGTTAAATGGTTCATGCCATGCATAAGCAATATGGATGTTAAAAAATGTTCTTTTAACACACTTCAACAATTGGCGTGCAGACAGTTCACGTGCTTTCACTGATTTTTTTTTTTTTAAACCGAAGCGCCCTTTTCAGTATACCTTTAAGGATCAATGTGGAAAATGGGATTAAAAATCAATGTGGAGAATGAGATCCACCTAAGGATGTCATTGGATACGAATTCGGATTAGATATCAAAAAAAGATATATATTAGACATAAAAATAAACTTATTGCCCAACAAAAATATCATTTCACATTTGGATTTAGTTTTAATATATGAAAATATTGCAGTCTGAATTAGGTTGCATATTTGAAAGTGAGATTGGGATAAATTTATGCATTTAAAAGTGGGATCCAGATTTTTAATTTCAAATTCAAATTTGAATTTGCACATACGAACATCAGATACATAAGATATGGTAATTAAAGGTACATTCAAATCATTAATTGAAATGCTCCCTTACCTGATGCAGCAATAGGGATGATCGCCTCTTCCAAATCCCAAATCAACTAACTCTCAAGTAATATTGATTAAGAAATCAACAAAGTTGCAAACAAATGATAAAGTCTTATGCTAAGAAAAATTAGCATAAATCTAGATCTAGATTTCTTAAATCCAGCCACTAGATCTAGATTTCTAGCATGGCAGCTAATTTGAATCGATGCCATGACTTACCGAGCAGACATTAATCCCTTTCTCCAATCAAATAAGGCCCAACCTGATGCAGGCCACCGCCGACAGAGGTGTTCATGTCTGAACCTACTCAGGCCCGGCAGAGCCACATGCATGGCTCATGTAGGCAGTTGCTGGGCCAGCTTCGGTCATGGCTGAAAAAAAATTACATGTAAATATATTGAAAATTTACCGCATGGCAAAAACTTTGAAAAGTTTATTCTTAAGGCTTGGATGGTTTTCAAACATGTTTAAAATTTTTAAAAAGTTCTATTTTAACTGTTTCTTTGGTACAAGAAGAGTGGGTTAAGCCAAGCCCGAACAATCTTTCACAACACGAGGAGGGCCAAGGTAAATCTTGTTGAGGAAACTTACAATGCAGTGGAAGTTGCAAGTCGTCGCCTGTAAGATCACCAATGGCTTTAGTTCCATATAGAACTCGTCCCTGTAGAAAACAACACAAGAGGAAGAGGAGGAAGTTGAAGAGTATGTCAGTTTTGGGGTTTCCTTCTAAGGGGCTCCTCTTGTGTAATCAACATTATATTACTTAGTCTCACTGGATATAAATAGCCAGCCCCTTAGGTTTTCCCTAAATTCAGCAGCGGTTACAGTGAGTGAGAGATTTTAGGTGAGCATTAAAGCTTGTAACTGCAAGTGGGCCCCCTTGCAGTTACGAGATGAATGGGTAAGGCTCTTGGCCACTACCACTACCCAACATCTCCCACTTGGCCATGAGACCGCCAGTTTGCATCCACTATATGTGGGTTTTCTTGATCTTTAGTTACATGGTTTTTCATCATCGTAACACAAACTTTATTCAAGGTTTACAACAAGGTTTTCCATTTAATGATTTTTCCTTCGCAACCTTTCAAGTATCCAATATATTGTACATTAGTTATGAGGTTTTCTTCATGCGCAAGTATGTTCATCGTAACATGTTAAAACTTAGTCTTATGTAGACCATAAGCTTTACTTAAAGATCATCAAGAATTCTCTTGATAATAAAGCTAGCAATCATGTAAGCATTTGAAACATACTTTGCATATTCTCTTCTTGTTCAACAATTTCTTGTTCAACAATGAAATTAACTTTGATACTTTCCAACCACTTTACAAAGAGGCAAACCAGGATTTTCTTAGCCTCATGGGGGCTACATGCTTAACAAATATATCAATAGGAATTCCTTTTACTAAAAATGCTCGCAAACATATAAATACTTCTTTGTTTCATTCATGTATCCAAAAACAATTAATTGCCCTAAGACAAGGCAAACCTGGACATCTTTAATGTGTACTGACAAGCCAAATTAAGAGCTTGTATCACGTCCAGTACATAAACTAATATACATTGAAAGCTCATAATATACTTTTCCTTTATTGTTTTCCACAATTACTTAACTCCTTTAGCAACAGGAGTTCCAAAGCATTCATGCAATGCTTTAAGATGTGACAAAACAATATAAAGTTTTCCAACATAGCAAAGAGCATATTCAAGTGTGCTCCCACTTATCAAATATTTACATAGTCATCAACCTGATTAGCAACTCCTAATCTTTATTATGACTATTTAACAGAATAAGCAATTAATTTATAGTCTATTATACAAGCACTTTTCATCTTGTATAGTTTTCATCAATGTACTCTCTCATAAAAAGAGTTTCATTTAACTCATCGAGGTCAATACATAGCTTCGACAATACATGCATGCAACAATAATTCAAATAATTCAAATATTTCTATTCATGTATTCCACAAGATGATCATTAACATCACTAATAAGCTTCAGTCGAACGTTTAATACTAAACTGATTCTTAGTCGGTTCATTACCTGACCGCTTATTAGAATATTTAATCGATCAAACTTGATCATCAAATGAATAGTCAGCTTTTGTGCAAGCAACAATGATTCAAATATAACCATGAAGCTATTGACTTTTGTGACTATTATCAATGTTTGAAGAATAAAGAATTGGACTCAGTTGGTTATTTTCCTAACTGATCCATAAATTGATCTAGACGGTTCATTACCACACTGATCCTCGGACGAATCTTGCTCAGTTGGTTCATTGCCAAATTGATCCCCAGTCGGTTCATTGCCAGACTGTTATGCAGTTGGTTCATTGCCAAATTGATCCACAGTCGGTTTATTGTCAAACTGTTATGCAATTGGTTCATTGCCAAACTGTTCCTCAGTCGGTTCATTGTCAAACTGATCTTCTGATTAAATCAGATAATTCAGTAGATCGATATGATTTTCCACTGGATCATTATCTTTGGTATAATTATTTAAACACCTCAATCTCATGCCAATCTCATGCATAAAACTTCATATACCCTACCTTATATAGGTATTCAATGCATATGCATTTACAAACATGTTATTTAAATTCTAGACATATACTTAACAAGCATTGTATATCTCTCAAGATATCAATATGGATCTAGTTAGTGTGGATCTCATTATACCCATGAGTGTTATCTAACACCTCATGACAAAAAATTTAAATCAAATTCATTCTCAAACAAGAACTAGCTTAATTGCATGCTAACATAGTTGGATCCACAAATGTACAAATTACATAAAATATTTGGATCTAATAGAAACAGGATATGGATGTTTAACCGTATATCCAAATATATAATTCAAATATGAATCACAACTGTATGTAAGGCGGATCTCAAGCAATAAATAGATCCAGTTCCAAAAAGTCACATGAATTCATATTATATTAGCATAGATCCAAACTACTAATATCAACAATACCATTGACAAGAATTTAAAACACATGATCTTCATTGAAATATTATATAATACGATTCAACAACCATATTTACATTGTTGCTAACTCATCTCTCTTTTAAGAAAAACCAGTTATCATGTACTAGCACTTTTAGTGCTATAAAGCTTCAAATAAACACATTCTCATATGAATTTTGGTTCAAGAGTGTTATCTTACATCTCTTGACCATGCTTGAAACAAATTCATTTTATTAATAAAATAAGCAACTGAAGCTTTATTCACTAGATCTTTAGAATGATCTTTGGATCCAGAATGACAACAAATATCACAATATGATCGGATCCAAAAGCAAACATCATAACATATATTGGAACCAAAGCAAATAGGATATGTATTTTCCATATATCCAACCAAATCAGTTCAGATCTTAAGCTGAACTTTATGCAATGTGGATTCATCAATTCAAATATATAGATTCAGATCAAACCAGTAACATCCACAATGCAACTAATCTGAATTTAAAACCACAAATGATCCAAATAAAATATTGTACAACATGATTTCAACAACCATGTTTGGATCAAACAATACCCCAATTCTTGAACAAGGTGCAACAAGAAAAAAATTCTTTACCTTGAGATGATGCATGTCTGAATCCATACTAATTCATCACCTAAATAAAACAAGTCTCCAAATAAAGACATTCCAAACTCATATGAGTTTCAGTTCAAGAGTGTTACATTACACCTCATAAACATACATTTAAAACTAGTTCACCTCAGCAATGGAGTAAATAAAGTCTTGTTCAATAGCACTCTAAAATTATTTGAATTTATATATGCTAGCCATCTTTGATAAGGGCAAATAAAATTTCATGTACTAGAACAAATCTTCAAATAAAATATTTCATTAATAAGACTTTCATCATGCTTTGAGAGTGTTACCTTCCACAGGGCAAACATGATGGTATATTGTATTTAGTGTCTGTACAAGTATTTGGAGCCAATGATCCAACCAACTTAATCTGGATCTAAATTCATCACCAACCCAACACAATGCTATATGCATATCACCATGTCTAAGAGTGTTCAGCATTTAGTAATATAATTATTCCTTTTAACTAGGATAAACACAGCGTAATATAATCTTTATCCTGAGAATATTCTTTCATAAGGAGCTAAATAAATTCATTTGATAGCACTCTAGTGCTACTCACATTGAAAAAATGTCCAACTTGTAAAACCATTAGATCTAAAAATCAACGTTCATCAAAATATGTTTAGATATAATATAAACAAGATATAAATCTTGAACAAGCCAAATCAGATCATGCTCCAAAAGAGTGCAACATTTAGTGTGAGATCCAAATCGAACAACTAAAATGATTATATAAAACCAAAGTTTTGGTCATATCTGGTATCAGCATGAACCCAAAATGACGATGAATTTCGTAAAGCAAGTATAATAACATGTATTTGAACTAACATAAATAGGATATGGATTTTTAACCAATATCCAAACAAATTCAAATCTGAATATATCATGATTCAAATTGAATACAAATATGGATCTTAAGCAATAAGAAGATCCAAAGCAAAAATCCAAATGATTATTTAGATTCAGATCATACCAATGTGGGTCCACACACAATAATATCAACACTATACTTGATATGCATTTAAACAAGTAAAGATGATCCAAATTCAAATCCAATATGAACGTGTTTCAACATAATATCTATATTCAAATACGACACAAGATTTATACCGCCATTAGGTCTTGCACACAAAAAATAACAAAATTGCATAAGTAAACATATATGCTGCCAATCATTTTTCAGTTTTCGTGTCTCAAGCTCCCACTCTTGAAGTCATTTCTAAATTAATTCTATAACAAGTATAGAACTATAATACAAATAATATTCGAATGTATCACTTAAAGCAAGCAAAACTCACATTAAATTTTAGACCACGAGTTTTCCTTCTCATTTTCAAAGTTAATTTCAGAACCATTTTTCTAAAATTTTAATAAGTTTGAGTGGTGCCTGTATGCAATTCTACATAAAATCTCCTTTCTCCGCCGAAATTGCAAAACAATTTTCTGAAACCCTCTTCCAGAAATTTATAATAGCTCAGAGGGTACCATTTCGCAATTTCATATAAAATTCTAGGTTTACACCGAAATTAACTTTCGCAAGCCTCTTTCTGAAAACTTTTAAGCAAACATGTTTCCGCATTAATTTGTTAAAAAAGTAACAGCGTTTTTGAAAATACGGCCGAAATGGTGGACTGATTTTGCAATCTTCAAACTTCAGGTATAAAAACCCCTTGCGCTTGATTTTCCTTCATTTCACCGGTTTCCTTCTCTCTCCTCTCGAGAGCTTCTCTTGCCTCTCATTGAAAACCCTTTGCTAGGGTTTCGCCCGCCGTCGGCTTCGCCAACATCACCGGCTTCTTCATCATCTCCGGCCTGGCAATGGGGATGGAGCCCATCTACGGCCAGGTGTTCGGAGCCAAGAAGCATTCACTCCCGGTTTTCCTTCACCGCCACGGTGAGGTCGTCGTTCTATTCTAGTTCTACCGCACAGAGGGTGGCAAAGGTAGAGTTCGACTAGCAGAGAGCAACTTTGAGCCATCCTTTTCAGATTAGGGTTCATCCGGCGCTTTAGGCCGCCGCTACCTCCTCCTCAGTTCTCGACATTTCTGTGCTGCCATCCTGAGGAGGACAACCTCTCAATCTCTGCTCTCGTTGAAACAGAGATGCACCGGTAGACCCAGAGGAACAACAGAGGAGGTTTGCAGTGCTTCAAAAGCAGTTTTCGTCCTTTACTTAAGTTTACTCTCTGCTACCAGCATGAGAAAATCTCAGCTTTTGTCAGACGAAAGAATCCCGTCCTTTACCATGAGGCTGTTGAGTCGGACTCTCAATCGGCATACGGTGAGCCAAGGTTGTATATTTTCTTCTCTCTTATGTGTTTGTTTAGTTTTGAGTTTGCTGTATGTCGAGCAGAGCAGACTGTGCAACCTTTGCAACTGCTCGCCTGAGGCGCAAGTTCATAGTGCTTGACATAGCGGTGGAGCGATTTAGGAACAGAGCAGGCTCTATTTGCGTTTTCTCAGAATCATTGGAAAAGAGAATGCGTAGTTCAGGCGTAATACAGAAACCAGAGAGATTCATCAACCAGAGCAGGCTCTATTTGCGTTTTCTCAGAATCATTGGAAAAGAGAATGCGTAGTTCAGGCGTAATACAGAAACCAGAGAGATTCATCAACTAATTAAGGCTAGCATATATCATGCTTCGAATCAATATACCCTAGCATGCGCTATTTTCAAGAGCTAGAGATTAAACAACATAATACATAGGCGACTAGCATGCTCACGCAGGTAATATGATCTTCACAGGCTTCACTATGATCAAGATCGAATTTCACTTACTGGAATTCGATACGTATGGCTCTGATACCACTGTTGAGGAAACTTACGATGCAGCGGAAGTTGCAAGTCGTCGCCTGTAAGATCACCAACAGCTTTAGTTCCATGTAGAACTCGTCCCTGTAGAAAACAGCACAAGAGGAAGAAGAGGAAGTTGAAGAGTATGTCAGTTTTGGGGTTTCCTTCTAAGGGGCTCCTCATATATAATCAACATTATATTACTTAGTCTCGCTGGATATAAATAGCCAGCCCCTTATGTTTTTCCCAAATCCAATCCAGCAGCGGTTACAGTGAGTGAGAGATTTTAGGTGAACATTAAAGCTCATAACTACAAGTGGGCCCCCTTGCATTTACTGAATGAGTAGTGCTCTTGGCCACTACCACTACCCAACAAATCTAGCATTAATTGACAATTTTTTCTTTTTGTTGCTGCTGGCGAGGGTAAATGAAGTCCTCCTTAAACACCACAATTTTTTTGAAGGAAAGGAAGACCCACAACTTCCTTCAATGCATGAGGAGGGGCCAGGGTTTGACACTCTCTCCTTGTTTCTGGCAAGGAAAAGCGACGCCCTTCTCCTTAGACACCACAATTCTTCTGGAAGTGGAAGTAAAGAGAAACTGACACTTCCTCCACTGCATACACCACAATTCTTCTGGAAGTGGAAGTAAAGAGAAACTGACACTTCCTCCACTGCATGAGGAGGGGCTTGAGTTATTTGGCATTAATTAACAATTTTTTCTTGGTGTTTTCCTTTCAACCATTCATCATCAAATGGTGTTTCGGTTGCAAAAACTATTTTTACCTCCAAAAATCGATTATGGATTGTCATCAAAACGCCCCCATTTTCCAAACTCTTTAATTTTGATGTCGACTTGAATTAAATAAAGCTGCTGACTTGTCTTGGAGAAAATGAAAGGGACATCTATGTATTTATTATGACCCAGGGATAGCGGACAAGCATTCATGTATGAAACAACTTCGATGTACAAATACAGTTAGCCAAATTAATATTAGAAAGTTCATGAAAGGAATCTAACTATATATATTAATGAAGTTAATGATACATTTTTATATTATTGAGGGTATTTTGGTTATTACACATTCATATGCACAGACAAGACTGTGCACATAACCAGTTTCGCAGATACGTATTAGGGCAGTTGAAAATGTGATGGGTAATCCATTTATAGTCCTACCCACCTTACTAATGTAGTTAAAGTGTGTACTCCATTTATACTCCTGCCCACCTCGATTGAGAGCCAAAGTCCTCCCTTCTTGTTGCTTAAAGGTCTCATCTATAGTGACAGTGTTACCATCCAATCGACCTGTTTCAAGAGAATGAAACAGACTCATTATACACATTTCCTGACCTGATAGGGCCTAAGGTTGTATCTATGTGACTGGTGTGGAGCCTAATACATGTCCGCCAAATGGTAGCTTAACCATTCGACCTAAGGAACTCTAGAAGCTATCCAAACCCCCAAATCTGCCATTGGGTTATACGCATGAATATTGAAGAAAATCAAATTTTACATTCAAATAACTGCAGAAAATCTGATAGAACTTTCATGTTTTTTTAGGTTTCTTTCATATTCCAAGTACGCATTGGGATGTACTGCAACAGATTGGCTGTAATTAACAACCCTTAATTTTGACATTTACTACCGAGCATTGAGTTAATAAGGCCCTTGACTTAGTACTCGAGCACGCCGAAGAAATGGATCACTGTCTATATATTTATTATGACACTGAGAAAGGAGACATGCATTAATGTATGGGAACCATTTTGACGTAGGAAAGGCGGTTAGGCATATTAATGTTAAAAAGTTCTTAACGGACATTCTAATTATATATATTAACAATGTGACGCGTATTTTGACCATAGGTGGTCCATTCATGTTACATTTCGTTTCTCTTCCTGTACATAGACGTTATAATTCCTGATTCTTTTCTTATAAAAAGAGAGCAGCCTAAACTCTCACCAGAGAATAATCTAACAATGTCACATATTTCGAGTATGCATGAAAAAGTAATTCATCCTAAGTGAACCTTCCACCCAAATTTTCATTGTTGTAAGAAGAGTATGCTTTCGGCACTTCGAGTGCCACCTCTTTCATGTTTCAAGTTACACGTTAGTGGCTCTTCTTTTATAATACAGAGTTGACATCTCGATGATTTGAAAATAGAACACCTACCAGCCTCTGCCTGACCATCAGGCCAATTCCTTCAAGGATAATGCTAAACATAATATTAGTGTTATTAATTATAAAAGGTAAAATGATAATTTTTTGCTAATTTAACAATTAAATTTTAAAAAGTAGTCTGTGACTGATTTTTTAGCCACACAAAAACTTATATGTGTTAACAATATGAAAATATTAATTAGCCGTATAAAGAACAATTGATTTGCATTAACACATCTGTAGTTGTGTTCTCCTATATAATTACGAAACCAGACCACGCTTAATTTTTTTTGGTTTATATGAGTTGCTAATTTTTAGAACTTGGAAGGAATACCATGTTCCCGCACAATTGTACACCTTTCTAAGCATTTACTTTCTTATTAGAAACTAATACCGCTTCATAATAGTCATTGTCTTATTAACTATTTTTGAGTTCATTTTTGTTCCTTTTAAATAGTTAACCTATTCTTTTAGCTAACCTAAACTGTTTAGTGAGAAGACAGGCCAGTTTACCCTTGATTACATAAGAATGTACAATAATTAGTTTCAAAAGTAAAATTTTTTGCCTGAACATAAATCTTCAACACGCATTAAATAAACACGAGTTTCTTTGTTTTTTCTTTTTTTTTCGTTTCAAGTTTTCTAATATAGATATCTAGCACTACCAGATGTCTCTGTTTCCTCCTGATTACCTCATTTGACGTAGCATGTGAATATCTTTGGCTTTTTAATAATTCTATGTAAAAACGCTGCGGTGAATTTAGAGTTTAGTGTTAAAAGTGACTGTGATTGCCAAAAAGACTATAAACTGTTGCTGCAGCATAAATAATTATAAATGTTCATATGGTGGATTTTTTTAATGATTTTTTTTTTGTTATATTGATTACAAGTGTGATTGATTCACTAAGTCAGAAATAAGTAACCAGCGGTGTCCTAAACTTAGACAAAAAAGTTTGATGTGACTTTTGTATACCTTTTATGAATTTCTTTGGGATGTTTAATTTGGCCGGACTTGTGAAATTCTATAATTATTTTTTTTATGAAATGAGAATTGTGCTACCAAACAAATAATTATGATTCTCCAATTACAGGTTCATTCTTTAATCAAAATCCTGGAATTGTGATTCTACACTAAGGGTGAAATTATAATTCCAGAATTTTATAATTTTTTCATTTCTTTTTAAGGCACATGCTACGAGGGTTTTAATAATCTTAATTCATGTTTTATCAAACATATCATTTTCAATTTTGGAATCAAAATTTCAGACTACAAAGTAAATTAGAATTGGATTTTTCATTCCAATTTCATTAATTTCTAGGTGGATTTTCTAAAACTTCTAATTATAAAATCAAAATTTAGTGCCGTCAAATTGAAATCCCAAATTGAACTAGCCACTTTACAATACACGCAGATGGAGACTCCCCCTTATTTCTGATTTTATGATAAATTGTTCCTGCGCACAGATTCACAACATTCTCTTCTCCACAACAGAGTTTATCATTGTCCTGAAGAACGTGAAATGCGGGAGATTACATGTGAACCACATTAGCTGCTTAATTCTCATACTCCTATTATTAGGTATTAAAAACCATCTTGACTTCTAGCCCACACAACAACTTTCCATCCCCAAGAAGTCTTGCACTCAGTTTCAAAAGTCCAAATCCTATGGTTAGCTAACTTTAACGAACACAGTAGGATGAAAGATCCCAGTTCTACTCAGAAATTAGAAACAGTTATGTGAGGTCAAAAAGAGCCTTTTGGCTCGTTAACAGCCCCCATTGCACCCACTTCATCGGCCCAAGCCTGGCCTGCTATATGTTCGGGGCAGGTAGGCTCCAAAAGTTTTGGCTGTGCTAGGCTGAAACTGCAGTCGGATCACAGGCCCTTTACAACTTGAGTATCTTTACAACTTGAGTATAAGGTACCCGACAGGTGCTCGGCCCGATATCCTTAATTACACCTGATCAGAATTACACCTGATCAGAAGGTCAAATGTTTGGGCCCAACATGTTGGCTTTGCATGACACCCACACCATTGACCCAGCAGAAAAGGGCATGTGTCATGCATAGGGCCAGCACAGTAGATCGATCATGTCTTGGCCGACTGTGCAACCAGGACTGCAAATGGGCATATTCTAAGGATTCCACTTATTTTCATTGCCAGAGTGACAAGACTCAACTAATCCCAACATAGATGGAAAAAAAAGGCTAAGAATCTATGGCTGAAGGAAATAGGCCTACTCCAATGAGATGGGATTTCCGCATAAACAGTATAAGTAAAATCTCCATTACTCTATGTTCTACATAATGGTTTTATGTCCAACGGAAAATTACTAGTTCCAGTGTTCAGAACTCAAATTCCACTCAGAGTGCTCGACACCTAAGCATGGTATGACCAGTAGCAAAGCCACATATGTGCTGCAGTTGTCCACACCTCCTTTATAAATTTCCTTTATTTTCACACACACACACACATACACACACACATATATATATATCTATAGTGCCCCTTATCCTAAAATTTTTGGCTCTGCAACTGAATATGGGCCAGGTATTATATTTTTTTAATAAAAGGGCAGATAGGTATTTTATAAAATTGTTTTCACTCATTTTACAAAAACTAATGAACTTTTTCTTCCCTATTTTTGACCATACGATAAAAAAACCATGTCTTATTTTCATTATCTTTAAAAGCTTTTTCCATATTCTGTTAGCTTCAGAAATTTAAATCTACACTAGACGGATATATAACCTGCTGTGGACTGGTTATTAATCTTGAAATATACTATCTGAATCCATGGAGGCTCGGGATTTATGAAAATCATATTTCTTGTGACATGGGAATCCTGAAATATAATACCTGTAACACTCCTTGAAGCTAAGGAAACCTTACATATAACCGCTTACTTTTACATATTTACAATTGACTCCCTCATGTTCGACAAAATACACATAGCCATCTGAGATTATAAAATAACTCAAAAACCACATGCTTTTGTGGGAATTACGGAAATATACATACAAAAACTATTTTACTATTCATCAAATGATACTTTACAATAATAAATTACATGCTTTAGATTCCTCAACAATTTTACATCTCTCATGCACACGCTCTCTCCTTCTGTCCTTTGGGTTATAAATGTAGTTAAAGGGAAGGTTGAACTACGAAAGTCAGAACAAAAAACTGTAGATTGTAAAAAACTTTTAATATAGTTTAAAGCAGTTTTCTTTATTTATTAGTGATAAAATTATTATACTATTTCTGGAGCATGTGTTTGTAAAGTTTTTTATAACTCAGGCAGTTATTTGTAATTATTTTTCAAACGGTACGTGAGACGTTGTTGCATTTAAAAGTTCAGCAGCTTCGTAAATTTCTCAATCTACAAATTTTGCTTATTCAATTACAACTTTTGTTATTTAATATCCAATGGGCAGTGTATGATATGAGTTTTCCCACCTAAGAAAGTTTAGACATTTTTGCGGGGACGTAGGTTCGCAGGAAAACTTTGGATTGTTCTTCACCAACATTGGGCGCCACAGCAACAAAGAACTCATTGTGTCCATGAATTATAATTTGGAGAATTTTAAAGTGCATGAAATGAAAATCGTGCTTCTCCTCGCTAATTTTTAATATTATTAACTAGTCCCAAACATTAAGCAGAATATATTTAGTTTCATTGCACAAGTGCAGAGAACTTATTGCTAATTAACAAGAGGAACCGGGAAAACCACGACCTACATGCATGCTCTTCTTAAGCATGCTCGCTTTCTTATTGGCAAGCACCATCTCTACAAGCATCATCACCACATAGAACAGAAAACAGAGATCAGGAAGCTTCAGTTCGGGGGAAGACTCTGAGTTTTGAGGAACTCAACATACTCCTCCTCGGAGCAGCAGAACCTCAAGCAGCAGCGAGGGCAGTATAATAAGCAGACGGCGTAAGTTAATGATCCAGAGGTCATTCCACCAACCTCCGGTCGCGGACCCTTTTCATCTGCGTCCACAAATATTCATATTCACGTACGGAAGAGTTTAGCCAAGTAATTAAAATGCAATTTTAAATTCACAAATGCATGGCAGTCTCTCTCCACACACACACACACATATATATAGTGTGTGTAATGCTCATGTGTGTGTTTGGAGAGAGAGGAAAAGAGAAGGAGAAAAATGGTCAATTCCATCAATCTTAACACCATAAGGAAGAGTAATGCCTACGACAACCAAACTAGAGATGTGCCTTATCTCATGCCTCCTACCTGGCCATCTCTGCTAGGTCTCTTGAGAACAGAAAGAAGCTAAGAGGGATCAAACTGTTAAGATCACCCACCAATTTTCAATTTCATTTTTTGTTCTTTGATTTCCTTGATTTTTTCCTTAATAAAAATAGGAGGCATAACCTCCGGCCGGATGTTTGCGGCCAAATATTAATAACCGCGGCCAAATATTAATAATCATTAGGAACCTGAAGCTGGTTATGTGCACCTCCTAGTGCAGCGTGGTTAGTGACCAGCATACTCTTAATAAGTAAAACGAGCACTATTTTTATAAGGAAACGAATATAATGAAAAAATTGAAAGGCTAAAAAAGGTCCCTTTTTTGGAAATTTTCCAAAATGCCCTACTCCAGCCTTTTGTTTTCGGGTACATATCTATTGCATGCATACACCAGGGTGGTGCTGGCAACTCATTCTGGTAGATGCTGTTTGGCCATAGTAACATTTTGCCACTGTCCAATAAACTTTTCCCAAAAAATGAGGCAAACTCAGGAAACATTAATATAACAAGTATTCCATGAATCTGCTCACCTTTTTTGGGCAAGTTTAGGGCAGTAACAATATGTTACTGTTGTGAAACTGCCTCTTCAGAAGCAACCATGCCTAATGGATTCTTCTTGGTATCACATCAAGCAAATTGTGGTGCAATTGCCTGTTAAAAAGGTGACATAATGGTTTTAGGGCAAAGGCGAAGCAAAGGAAGAGAGAGCAGAATGTGCTCTTACTTTCTTGAACTAGTTCACGTGCAAAAGCCACTGAGAGCAGTAAGAGAAGGGCCAGAAAGAGGGTGGGAAGGGAAAATCTCTTCATTGCAAGTGCCAACTGCAACTGGTATAGGAGATTGGACAAGTGAAGGATGAGATCTCCTCTTTGTTCTATTTATAAGGCAAAGCGTGACACGTAGAGACCTATCTAGAATGAGAGAGTTACTGACGGTAGGTGAAAGTGTTAACATCTATTTATAGTCCAACCGAATCTTTAGGTGTCACCGACTGTACTAGCATATAGCATCCATTTTATTTAGTTTTTGGCTTAAATTCTTCAGGTGAATTGGAGCAGTATCCCACCGTGGGAGTAAAATAAAGACCCCTTCCCTTTTCCTCTCTCCTTAGGGATTGCTAGACAATCGGAACAATAACACATAGTTCTCTGTATTTGCCTTAAAGATTGGGGTAATTCAGAGAACACTGTATAACAATGTTCTGTGGATCTGCCTAAGTCTTTAGGGTTCGTACATGTAACAATATGTTATTGTTCTAATATCAAATGACCTCATAGGGTTTACAACTGGATAAGAACCCTTAATGTGCATTGGCTGGTATATTAGTTCTATCTCCATTAAGTACAATGGATGTTGAAAAGGCTATGGTTTAGCTATGCCACTTGAACCAGTGATTAGCCACCTACCAGCCACTGATTTGAATTAGTGCCCTAAAGACTTTATCCTAATTATCAATCCATCTTTTAATCTATAAAAATATTGCAGTGTGAATTAGTTTGTATTTCTGAAAGTTAGATTGGGATTCAATTACGCATTTAAGATTCGGATCCAGATTTTGAACTTTAAATTCAAATTTGGATTCGAATCTGAACATACTAATATCAGATAATTAAGATATGTTAATTAAAAGGTACATTCGAATCATTAATTGACATAAGGTCATGATCCCCAACCTCACCTGCGAGATCGAGATTTCTAGCATGGCTAAGTGGTCTCGACCCAAAATACCCTCAATTAAAAAATCTGGGATCGATGCTGTGACCTAACGAGCAAACATTAATCTCTTTCCCAGATGTTATTGTCGGCAAGATAAAAGAAAGGATAGCACTATCATTTACGAACGAATAAAATGTCAGTCGACATAGATGTTCACCTACCCAGGGCCGGCAGAGCCACATGTATGGTTTGTGTGGGCAGTTGCCTACAGTAAAGTCAGGGGCTGGTCAAGGAGGATTAGCTGGGGCTATGGCCCCCCGTCGAAAAAGATTTACATGTAAACATATTGAAATTTATCGAATGGCGAAAAGTTTGAAAAGTTTATTCTTAAGTCTCCGATATGGTTAGAATATTTCTTTATTAGCCATAGAAGAATCTAGTCGCTTCCAACAATACGCAAAGATATTTAGGCATTTTACCGTGTCTATGACCAATTACTAACCTGTGTTTTTTAAAGTTTCTCTACCTGGGAAAGAGCAGTTTCTAAACGTCTCCTTTTCTAATCGATGCAGGATCCAATTCAAAAAAGTCAGTTTCTAACACACTTTCTATTTGTAAGTGTTTGTGGCATTATTAAAGCAGGTATGTCTTCTAAAAAGTGGGGTGGTCATTCAGTTTCCTATGTTAGCCGCTCGTTATTAAAAATTGGCCTCTTTTTGGTAAAGCTTTCGAATATATGCTCTGCAAGGGTATTAATTCTCATGCCATATACAATATATCAGATTTTTCTGCTTTGATTTAAAAAAAAATGTCTTCCCCATAATGAGAAGTAGAATATTTGGATGGATTCATTAAACATTATTAATTTGTCATAATACCTTTTATAAATTGTACCTTGGTAAACAATGACAGTATTGTGGATTCTTATGTATGCTCACTCACCACCTAGGTTCTAAGCAGCCCTAAATCCTGAGGGTAAGGAAAAAAAAAATTGTAGCGCCCAAACCCTTAATTTTTTTTTCTCCCCCCTCGCTGATTTTTCTTTCCGAGAGATCCATGACCCTTTTCAGCACCAGCCTCAATGGCAAAAATAAAAATTTTATGAATTTTATAAATGCTGGGGTGCACTACTGTAAAGATTACCATAACTTATAAGCGGTTTGGGAACATTATCGTTGTGTTATTGTACGATGCACCTATTCAAAAAATTGGATACTATAAAAGGTGTTTTATGTATTCTTTTGATTTGTTGCGGCACATTCGTGAGACAGTAATAGTGTTATTACAGCCCCTTCAAGAAAATTAATAAATAAAAAAAGAAATTCAATGAAAATAAAGCCAATTTTGTGGGGCTGGTGTTTGCAACTGCTCATCTCAACCCATATATAACTCCGCTATTGTCCAGTCTCTAGCGAGCCACCAGCCACTCCAACCACCGGCTGACCCCAAAAAAATCACTTATAACTGAGAGATAATTTTGCAATCTAGTTCCAATGAAGGATCTGCTGATAGTTAGGCTACCTACCTTTATTGACAAAATTTATATGTACAACAAAAAATATTTCCAGGCTTTACACTAGGCCTACATCTAGGGCTGTTCATGAGCGAGTTTGAGCTGAGTTGAGTCAGCTCGAACTCGGCTCTTGAAAGGAACTCGAACTTGACTGGAGCTAGACTCAAGTTTGATTTCATTAGCTTGAGCTCGACTGGGTTTGAGTTCTTAAAACTCGAACTCAGCTTGGGCTCGATTAAGCTCAACCCAAAGATTGGCTTGGGCCGAGCCAAACATTTCATTAAAAAATTTATGTTTTTAAAGGAAGGTGTAACATATATAATTGAACATGGAACCAACTACTTATCAGTCATGTGTATACCATTTGAGCAATCTACTTTTTTTTTGAGACTTTATGAGACATATTTTATATATCTTGCTCTTGAGCATAAACGAGTTTAACTGAGCCGAGCCCACTTAACTCGAGCTCAACTCGTTTAGGTTGTCGAGTTCATTTCTTAACTCAAACTCTGCTCATTTAATAAACGAGTCAAGTTTATCGAGCGAGTTCAAGCTGAGCTCTACTCATTGAACAGCAATACCTAGACGATATAAAATGACAGTGAGCAGCTAGGTAACAAAGGGACAAAAAACCAATGATCTTATCCTATCCCATTTTCAATGGAGATCTAAATTTATTGGTCTACGTTTCGCCAATTTTTGTTGAATAAAGAGAGGGTGCTTCCACCAGCGGCTAGCCTTTCCCGGAATACTGTATGAAACTGCTGAAAAACCAGATGTTAATGTCTTAATCGTATTCTAAACGAAACCTGATTTTCTTTTTAAACCAAATTTCATTTTCCACTCTAGGGATTCAGGAAATGTGCTGTTTCTTTTCTTTCCTTTGTGGGATGTCATCCCTTAAATAAATAATTATGGGTGTTTAAGGCTAATTAACTGAAGAAATTATCCACGCCCAGCTCATTCTTATCTGCCCACTTTGAGTTATTCATCGGATAGCTTTGTGGAAATATTTAATATTTAATGTTTTCATGAATAATAACTGCCTGCCCCTGCATGCATTGTTGCCGAACACTCCCTTAAAACCCAAGTTATCTTTGCAGAACAAATGTCAACCATTCAGACCAAGAGTGAGGGGAGGATGGTATGGTGATAATATATTGCACACAATCTACCACTAGCATCATTTTCAATATTAACATATGTCACGCTTCTACATATATATAACAAAGTCTTGGAATACTTACCTGTGCAGAACTAATGCGACCAAGAGAGTGGAGAGGAATGTATTGAACACAATCTGCCACTCTTACCATGTTCAATATCCACCCGACATCATCGTATGGCACGCCGAAGTAACTCGTTAAAATATTTTGGGAGGCCTGAAATTTAGTGTGAACCTTTTAATTGAGAGCTCAAGAAATTTTTCGTCAAATCCTGATTAAATCTAAAACTTAAGCCGCATATCCCATTTTAATACCAATTAGAACTGAAGAATGGTAGACATGGTATATGTATAAGAAGGTCAATATACACAAGTTCTACGGCTTAATTACACTGAGCCCAAGGTCGAAGTCAGAAATTTCTGGCAGTGCAAAACCGTGGAAAGAGTCAGCGGATGCTAATACCTATGTAAAAAAGAAAATTGGGCTGTAAGACATTAGTAATATGCAAATAAATACCTTTTGTGGGTTTGTGTGGGAACACGAGCTCACATGTACCTCCCACCACTTGGGAAGGACTGGGTTGGTCTGACACTCGACAACACCACTTGTGTAGGCAGGAGTGTTT
The DNA here is from genome assembly GCF_008831285.2 of Nymphaea colorata. Lineage (NCBI taxonomy): Eukaryota > Viridiplantae > Streptophyta > Magnoliopsida > Nymphaeales > Nymphaeaceae > Nymphaea > Nymphaea colorata. Next base: position 21,664,887 of record NC_045144.1, on the reverse strand, counting down.
GTTGGCTAAGCAGGTCAGACTGGCTATTTGTCACGATTCAAGTTTTTGACACTAATTTTCTTTTTATAATAGCGAAAGTAATATTGAGTTATTACTAAAACCAAATCAAATACACTGTATTAAAAATAAAACATTTAGACCCAAACAACTAAAATAACCACCAAGCCCAAACCCAACACAGTGTTCAGATTGCCAATGTCCGTCCATCACAAGCCTGAGGATTTCAAAACTCAACTAGGAACATGCGTTACACTTCATTACTATATCTACCATGCTTTAACCAGAGGTATTTAGAACTAACAACACCTAGATCATCTCAATCATACGACGCCTCAAGCATGGATTCATCTCTAGGTGTATAAATACATAGATCCACGTGTATATGTATTTATAAGAAATAAAAAATACATAAGCTTCATGATACATTCATAACTGAAAAACCTCATATCTGTAAAATCATAATCCGTCAACCGCCTTCTTGTTTCTCTCCCGCAGCCTCTTTCCTTAATCTTCTCCAAGAAGAGAGTAGAAATGGGGACCTTTCTCTCACTTTCTCCCCCCTCTCTCTCTCTCTCTCTCAATTTCTCTTTTGCTTGACATTTTCCTCTGCAGTAAAAGGAATGGTCATTTTCTGTAAAATGGGGTTGAATAATCCCTCTACAAGGCCACCCAGCTTGTCATACGAATCTTGTTTCCGTTTCTCACAAGAAGGGAATGACTTGTTTCCGTTTTCCACCTCTTTCCATTTACTCCTTTCAGTTACTAACACATTCCTTTCTTTCCATAAATATTTCTTTTATAATGAAGTTGACCTTTTGAGATGTTCTTAGAAATCAATTAATCTATCATTTATAACTCTTCCCCAATTTAACTGTTGAGTTATTAAAGAAAAGAAGAGAAATCGTGTGCTTTACATCCTTCTTCCTAAAAAGAAATTTGAGTTTAACTTATTGAAACAGTTGAGGGTAACTTTTCTCATGTCTTCTTTTGGTTGTTACATTTTTTTTATACCATGATGTTGTCATTCCACTTGAACTAGTGGGATTGTCTTTTTTCGCAACACATGTTCTTTTCGGTTTACGATCTGAAGCGGGTTTTTCTTCTGTTGTCATGTCTTCTTGCAAATTAACTTCTTCGTAGTCTATCACATGTGAGGGATCAAGTACATATTTCCTAGCATCGACAAGTGAAATATTGAATGAACATGGCTATATTGCTTTGGAAGTGCAATTCAATAAACAACCTCTCCAACTTTCTCTAAAATCTCGTACTGACCAATGTATCTTGGGCTCAATTTTTCTTTATTTCCGAATTAAAAAACATTTTGGTAGGTGATATCTTGACAAATACTTGATCTCCTGCTTCAAAAGCTAGTTCTCTTCGTTGTTGGTATGCATAACTCTTTTGTCACTACGAGCAGCCAAAAGTTTCTTTCTAATCATATTGACTTGGTCAGTGTAGTGTTGGATTACTAAAGAATCCTCAATCTTGTTGTCTCTTATCTCAATCCTAACATGATGGTGATATGCAAGGTCGACTAAAGAGAGATCAAACGGAGCCATTACAATGCTAGAATGATAGCTGTAGGCAAATTCGTCCAACTTCACATGTTTATCTCATTCACCCTTCCATTGCAAAACACAAGCTCTTAATGTATCCTCAAAAGTCTTAATGGTTCGCTCGGATTGCCCATCACCGTAATGACCCAGCTTGCGCACCAATTGATTGCTCAAAGCTTTGTTAAAATGAAAATGAAAAGTTAAATGTCTTTTCGCACTAATGGGTGACCAAAAATTCACTATGACAAACATACATTATCTATCCAGAACAGAACAGTATTTGTTCATTCTGCACCTAGTAGAAATGGCTAAATAGAAAGACAGACTACCCCCGAGCAATATTCATTTTTGAAAAGTATAGGAAAGGGAGGAAATAATTAGGATCCCACGGATTTTTAACCAATGTTTCTTCCAAATATTTTATCACTCAAACCAAGGTAAAACCCAGTGCATACAACAAGTCCAACTTTTCACTTTGGATATAATTTTAAGGGAAAAAAGATGTATGCCCGCTAGACTCTTTTTGGCCTGTACATATAAAAAGATGTTTATTTGATATGAAAGTTGTCATCTTGGATATACTTTCACATGTACATATAAAAATTGGATATATAAAGAACGTTGGATCTCGACTCTTTTATCTTTTACATTTACAGCTTGCGGTGTATATTTGGCACTTGCTTTCTTGCACAATATTTGGTGTTAACATAGAAGAAAGGGTGAGCCTTCACTAACAAACAGTGATAAGAGAGAGTGAGCATCTTGCTCGCAACAACAATGTAGGTGCTCACACCTTTGATGACACGATTGAAGAAATAACTTAACGGTATTTAAGGTTCTCGTGATATTTTCTGGCCGGAATGGTCAACTTTTTTTCATTATAATATCCATTCACTTTTTTTCAATGTTTGTATTTCAACTTTCCATTATAATAAGAGAGAGAGAGTGTGTGTATGCGTTTTAGAGAGAGACCTGAGAGGGGAAGACAGACCGCCATGGGGAAGGCCAACGATGGTGGGGTCTTGTCCACGTGAAGGGAGATGGGTGGTCGCTATCAAGAAAAAGAGAGAGAGACAGAGACAGAGGGAAAATAATGCTCTCCGTCGCTGGTGGTCGCCATTTCTCACCCTCTCATTAAAGGGTGTAGGTTAAAGAAGGGTCATAAAATCCCTTCCTTCTTAGGAATAAGGGCAATCGGAGTCCGATTCTTGTTGCAGACAATCTTTTCGGTTTTATATTTTGATTTAATTGCTTTATCAATATATATAAGGGATGTCACTATCTCATTCTTTGGGTTCAATGGCCAACTAATCTGTTCTAGAAAAATTATAAATGAAAAAAAACTTAATATCCAATTAAGAAATATGGCCAGATTCAAATTTAAAAGATGACATCGGTTCAGATTAGGATTCTAATATACGTAATATCCTATTTGATTTAGATCAGATTTAGTTTCAAATAAATATTCAGCATCTAATACTCTTGCATTTTAAAGAACGATCAGATTCAATTCAAAATTCGGATATGGATTAAGATGTCATTATAAAAACCAAATTTCTAATGTGAATATCCAAAAAATGAACACGATTAAAGATATATCCATTCAAATATGGCCGATCCAAAAACTCATAGAGAGAGAGAGGAAATAACAATACGAATTGGGATGGTGTTCTATTAGAGGATATAATACTTATCAAACATTCCTATTGAATGAGTGAATGCACCACCGTACATTGGGATAGCGTATGAAAGGCTCAAAATGAATTGAAGAATGAGATTGAATTACAGCCACAAACTAAACAAAAACATGGTGGCTTGACTAGGAATCAGGCATGGATTAACTCAACCACAGTCGAAGTCTCATGCCATCCCTATAAGTAGATCATCCAAGGATGCCATTCCGCACCCATCGAGTCCTCCTCCGGCAGTCGGTATTCACAATGAATAGAGCTTCCTTCTCCGTCGTCTTTCTTGCCTTTCTTTTGATGCTCTCTGTAGCTCTGGCAAGTGATGCGGTCGAAGAACAAAGTTTGTTTCGTTCTCTAGTCTTCCTTTAGCTTCCCTTGTCTATCTCTCACCTCCTCTACCAAATATAGGAATAAACAATGATAGAAAGGAGTAAACTAATATTAGACGACAAACATATTTGGTAAAAGGAAGACTAGAGAACGAAACATACTTCGGTTTTCAACCACATCACTTGCCAAAGCTACAGTTGGATGCAGTGGTAGGCTTACAGAGATGTGGGAGATCTGAACCATCTACGAGGAGAATCAATTGGGAAGAAGAAAGCCCCAAGAGCGCTAGTGGCTGGTTAAGAGTATGGTCATCTTGTTGGCAGTGTAGCTCCTGTGTGGGTGATGAATCGAGTGGCAAAGGTAGGAGATGGCTACGCAGTGTGAATGCTAACTTGGAGGTTTCCTGCAGCTGAAAACAGGTAGCCAGCATTGCTGCTGATCGTAGCATGGTGGGATCATGAGGAAGCTGGGTTCCAGCATGGGTGAAACACTAGTTGTCGAGTTCTGAACACATTAGTTATGGTTCAATGGTGGTTCATCCTTTGAAATGTGTGTTGCTTCTGTGATTTGTTTCTTTGTTTTGCTCAAGAATATGAAGGCATTTTCTCAATACTGCCAAATCTTTCTCAAAGTGATAGCTGTTTTCTTGTGATCATATATGGTGACGATCTCTAAGATAGCGTAGCATCCTCACTTAATTTCTTTTCTTATTGTTTGTCTTTCTCTTCCCTTGCATTTTGTGGATCGCCCCTTACATTTGTCAACTACTCTTTGTGAAAAGGAGAAACTCAATCTCTAATACCACTTTGATGTAGTGATTAGAATTCCTGTTGATCCCATGGAAATACAAATCGCATGAAAACAGGAGCAAATGAAAACAAAAGGAAGGGATGGAAAATAAGAATTAACAAGGAATGTATGTGCTAGATAGATAGATAATGTATGTTTGTCTAGCTAGTTTTTGACCACCCATCAGTGGGAAAAGACATTTAACTTTTTATTTTCATTTTAACAAAGCTTTCAGCAACCGATTGGTGCTTAGGGCGAGCTTGGTGATGTTGGGTGTTAGACTAACCCAATCATACCTAGCCAACCCTCCTGCCTATACCCAAGTGGTGGGAGGTACAAGTGGGCTTGTGTGCACATTTCCCACACAAACCCACAAAAGACATTTATTTTCTTATTACTCATCTCTTACAGTCCAATTTTCTTATTTACATATGTATTAGCATCCGCTGACTCTTTCCACGGTTTTGTGCTGCAGGAAATTTCTGGCTTCTAACTTGGGCTCAGATTCTCAGTGCAATTAAGCTGTAGAACTTGTGTATATTGACCTTCTTATACATATAACATGTCTACCATTCTTCAGTTCTAATTGGTATTAAAATCGGCCATGCCCCTACAGTATATGTAATTGTATTGTATGGTCTGCGGTCATGATATTGTACTGAACAGTAGCAGAATTTTTTTTTGTTGTACAAGGTAGGGGATAAGGGGCAACCTTGCCGAACTCCTCGTTGTGGTATCAAGGAGGGCCCTCGACGTCCATCGACAACGAGAGAAACCTCTGATTTAGTAAGAAACTCTTTGATCCAAAAGATATATTGTCTACCAAAATTCATATACTCTAACACTTGCAGCAAGTGAACTCACATTAAGCAACCAAAAGTCTTCCTTAAGTCCATCTTGAGCATGAAAAAAGGGCACTTTGACTTATTCATAGAGTGTATAGTCTTGGAGACCATAATAAAAGCACCATGAATGTCTCTCTTTGGTATAAATGCAAACTGATCATGCAAAATTAATTGAGGGAGAAGGGGTCTAGTTCTTGCATCAATTACCTTAGCAATAATCCTTCTTAAAGCCTCCATTATAGAGATTAGACAATAGTTTGAAATATGGTTATCTCATCCTTGCTTGGACTAAGTGTGATTAAGTACATGTGCATGTCTAAAAGTGATGCATTTCGATGAAATTCTGTAAAATTATTGCATATATCCCAGTGTCATTTAAAGAAGTCATGAGGAAAACTGTTTCGTCTTGGTGCCTTGAGCTTGGACATAGCACTAATAGCTGAAAGAATTTTCGCGTGAGCAAAAGGAATTTGCATTGCTTGAGATTGAGAGGAAGGTAGAGTATGAAAGCCAGATTGACCAAGAATTCACATTTTTGAATCTTGTTGTGCATATAGTTGCATAAAAAAATTGGTTGCAGCCTCCACTAGCTCCTGTTGTAGATAAGTTACGTAAGTAATAGGATAAGCATGATATCTTTCAAAGGCATACTAATGAAAGAAAGAATCGTTGACATTGCCTAATGCTAACCAAGAAACACGCCATCTTTGCCTCCATCGAACCTCATCACGAGATCTCCATTCTGTAATTAAGCTGGCAAGCTCATTGATTCTATTTCTAATCTGTGATGGCTCAATTGAAGAAGCCAGAAATGTAACATTGGACAGATGCGGCAGTTCATGCTCCCAAGACTTAATGCTATTAAATTTAGCCACTTTATATTCAAGCAACCACAACCTCATATCAGATGTAAGTCTTTTGAGTTTTCTGCAAACATTAATGGCGATTCTTACATGCAAGAATGGAGTTAAAGGAAGGACCCTCTACCAACTATTCTTGACGATATCTTTGAACTGAAAGAATGGGGCATGGTGTTCCACCAACACTCATAACTGAAAGGTCTTGCTCTAAGAAAACTAGAGCTGCAAGACTGAACGATGGCTTCAAGGTTTGAAATAGAACAAACATGAGAAGACACTAGAATGTTCCAAGGAGATGATGACGAGAACTTGGTCAAGAATTCGCAAGCAAGGGAGCTGCCTTTTGTTAGACCATGTGTATGCCTCACCAAAATGTGAGAGTGCGCAGAGGCCATCCTGTTGCACAAAGTGCTGGAATGATGTCAATTGACTAGAGGGGTTCATGTTGACTAGTTAGCATGACTCGCTAGTATGAAGGAGACAATTAAAGTCCCCTGCAAGGATGTGGGGAGGTTCTGAGGATGCCAAAAAGCAGGACAGATCGGCTCATAATAAATATCGGTTGGTTGATTTTGCTGGCCCATAAATGAATGAGAAAACCACCAATGTATGCTTGAATACAACTGAGCTCAGAGAGATATAGAGAAGGACCCAATATCCAATACCTCCACTAGGATGCCCCTACGCCAAGGAATTAAAAATCCCCCCACCACCCCAATAGCAGGCTTGAAGGTAAAGTTGGTGCCCCTCCAAATGGAGTGAACTGTGAAGTAGTAACACATTCCATTTCTCTCAGACAAAGTTAAAGAGAGAGAGTCAATAATTGTTCCCATGCGCGAAGCCCATATGTATGGTTAAAATTTTTTGGAGGTTTCTTTTTCTACTGCAAGTGCCCAGGCATTTACCGCAAGAGATGAGCCCTTTTTTGGGGGGTTTCGTTTCTCTACTCCAAATGAGTTATCAGGCATTTACTGCAAGAGATAAGCCCTGATTGATGGACTGTCAAGCATTTAATTTATTACGGGTAGAGCTTGACTTAGTCAAGGTGCATGCAAACGAAAAGCCGTGTAGTTATAAAAATGTTCAAATCCAAGTTTTACATAGGTACAAATTAAAATATGTTAAACCTTGCCCAAATTACCCTTGTTAATGGTGGTGATAATTTAAATGTGTTATTTAATAAAAAAATTAAAGACTAATGTGAAGTACTCACGGTTGCTGGCCGGACCATCACCTACCATGGAAAGGCAAGATATAGGGGTGTGCTAAACGGTCCAACGTCCAGGAAGAGCCAAACTAAACTCAAATCTAAAAAATAGATTACACAACTAAAAAATTTGAGGTGAATAATGACAGCGAATCAGCTTAAAAAATAAGTTAGTCGGCTGGAGAGGGAACAGGTGTTTCTTACTCGGCTGGAGAGGGAACAGGTGTTTTGCTGAAGAATGACAGCACCGGAGAGTTGTTGTGACGCGTTTAGCATCTAAAAAAGTTTGTTATGGTTACTTAGTTTAAGATGATATTATGTAATGCCTGATATAAATTATTTCAGGTACTTATATGGAGGGTGAACCAAAAAGAATGTCTTATGAGGGCCGAACTATGCTTTCAAAATTTTAACAAATACCTAAATATAATTTTTCAAATTTTTTATATAGGCAAAATAATTTTTTTTAAACTTACATGCAAAAGAATTTTTTTTTGAAATTTTGAGGGAGCCAAAGGCCCTTGCCGGCTCCCACTATCTTCTATATTTTCAATTTAATTAATATTCACTGTCTGATCTATTTAGATTCGATTGCTCAAAAGATTCCTATTAAGTTTGGTACGCTACTATATATATATATATATATATATATCGGGGAGAGAGAGAGAGAGAGAGAGAGAGAGAGAGAGAGAGAGAGAGAGAGAGTGTGGCCAATAATTGGTCCCATTTTTTTTGCATGTACGGCAAGTGACAAGCCCTTATTGATGGCCTGGACTGTCTGCAGTGAATTGATTACCGCCAGGTTTTGACTTATTCAAGGAGCATGCATAAGAAAAGAATTATGTGCATTTATGAAAATTAACCCCAACTAGCTGTTACAGGTAATGAAGTAAATTTTCTTGAGGAAGAGGAAGTTCTTTAAAAGTAAAATCAACTAAAAGTTGCAAAAACAACATCTAGCAAACTAATGGACTAATAAGAGAGAACTCCCGACTTTGAAAACCTAAAAAGAAGCTCTTAATTTTCTAACAAATTGTCCCTTTCAAATAGAAATCATTAACAGAGGGATGTAGTTTACAAAATTAATGAACTTGTAATTGTTTTAAAAAATTAATTAATGAGTGTACCAAAGTGGTGAAGTCTTTTTTTTGTTCGAGTATGTGGACACTAGCATTCATGTCTAAGGCCTTGCACATGAAGAAAAATGTACAGTAAAATTACCATTGTACGGCAGGGAGTTTTTTTCGTGGAGAAAAGTCGGACTTAAAGAGGTCACACTTTTTTGTGTGGGAATTTTTCCCCATTTTAAAGAGAAATGCGTGGTAAAATATCTTCAGAAGTTGCAGGGTAAACCGTACAAACTTGAAAAAAAATCTATCCTGTGCAGTGTTTTTCTTGTGCATCAAACGGAGCCCAAAATACCTCTAAATTTTTTTTACATCAGAATATTTTCATTGCTCCTCACTTTGTGGTTCATTAATTGATAATCCCACATTGTGAGGGGGGCAAATTATAGTTTCAAAGTTTTGACAAAGATGACGTATTCTACCTCGCAGATGATGTACCTAGTCCACTTGCACTGTAACATCATTAATGAGGTGGGGTTGTTCATGTATCCGTTCTCGTGTTGGACTGCATGAGAGATTATATATTTTTCCAATTTAGATCACATATCTGACCCAAATGTGAAAAAAATGACATTTAACTAGAAAATCTGATCAAATTCAAATTTAAGGAATGGCATCTATCAGATTTGAATTTAAGTTTATCTGATCACATTCAGATTTAGAACGAATTTCATTTTAAATATTTTATATCCAAGGTCCATAAATTTTGAAAGTTGTATCTATGTAATTTTGGTTTGGTTTTCAAGTCAGGATTTGGATTCATATGTGAATCTAAAAGTTCGATTCAGATTGGGTTCTTATTATGAATTGTCAAACAGCCCTTAGAGGTTGTTTGACATCAAGAAGGACATATTGTGATTATCTCATGAACATGCCATGAAGTCCAGAGTAGATTCATGGAACACTTTCATGAGTATCCCTGCTGCCAAACATCAAGAATGACATATTGTGAGTATCCCTTGAATATGCCACGAAGTATGGAGTACAGTCGTGAAACACTCTCGTGAGTATCATTGCTGCCAAATGGCCCTTTAAGTGAACATGAGTACTCAATTTGGCCTTGGACTTTCAAATGACAAATTTGATTCCAATATTACCCTATTTACCAGTCTTAGATGATAAATATGTTAACTTTTGCTTGAACAACAGTTACCAGCATGAGCAAAAGATACACGAAGAGGCAAGCAGAAAGGAATATAGGAGACAGTGCTGCAAAATTAACCACAAATTAGATCAAGTAAGCCAGATGAATCAGCAAAAACTATTAACATATCTTTATACAACAGAAATAATTAATTAAACAATGCAGTTGGATATAGTGTCATGCATTAATTGGGGATTGATTAATGAACGTATATGCATTAATTAATTAATATATTTATTATTTATGAATTAACTAGTTCATAAATATATGTGCAGACCAGAGAAATCTAGGGATGTCAACATATCCAATTTCGATGCAAAACTCGGTTATGAAAAAAATTAATATTCGATTAAGAAATCATATTAAATTTAGATTTAACAAGTAACATCCAATCAGATTCGGATTTGAATTCAGATACACATAAATATCCAATCAGATTCAGATTGGATTTAGTTTTAAGTAAATATTGTTTATCCAATTTTCTTGCATTTTGAAAATTGCCTAGATTTGGTTGAAAATTCATATTCAAATTTTTAAATTAAATTTCAGATTTGGATATCACTTTTCTTTGCGTGTATAGGAATCCAAACTTGAATCTTAATATGCAAATATCTCAAAAAGCAGATATAGTACATAAGGGCATATTTGATTTGAGTATGATCCATTGACATCCTTAGAGATCTCCAACTTATATAGAGAATTGCAAAGAGCTATGCGCCGATAATCCTAGATTTCTGCACACGTCCCTTCCTAGCCGACAATTTTTCAATCGTAAGGAAGGAAGAGGTAATCCTGTGAATATCCTGGGCCATTAGGCCCATTACTTGCCAAAGCTGTATATATATATATAGGATAACTGTTGCTTAAAAGGTAAAAACAATAGCTAAAATTTTTCAGCAGCCGCCGAACCAACTGCAATGACTGGTTTTTAAACTTATGATCAGGAACGGATTTGAAGTAATTACGTTACAAACTTGCTGCAACGGTGTTTTGGGCTTTTGGGTGATGCTTCAGAGCTTAGCCACACCTCTTACTTTAGATTAGCATGACTGCTGATGCATTATATCTATTTAACGCCAGCTTAAGTTTTAAATATCTTCAACAGCTAAATACATGGCACATCATAGTCAAGATGGGAAATAACAAGGACATAGACTGTATTTAGAACGCGCTTCCTGATGGCACACTAAATATAAAATTGTGATTAGTGACAATAAACAGCTGCATAAGTGACCTTCTTAAAGCTGTTTATATTTAACACCCAATGTATACTCTGGTCTTCCAGCCACAAGGTCTGTGCATGCGTGCGTAGCGCTCGATGACATCAAATTTTGTTGTTTTGATCTCAGCTTTGGATTTTGAGTTTAAAATTTTTTATTTGAATCTATACTTTGGTTTTTAGATCTAATTTGGATCCAAGTGTTGGATTTTGTATTTGAATCTTGCGTTTGGACTCGGACATGGGTCAAAAGATTCCTTTTGGATTGAATAATCGTGAATTTGTTTTGGGTCTAGGGTTGGACTTAGGGTCCAAAAATTAAATCCAAATGAAATAATTGAGACTTTCGTTTTAGTGAAAATGAGATACAGCCTTTTTGGAAAAATTTAGGGTGATAACACCACTGAAACTTTGGCCCCATACAATCTGCAGGACCGGTAGTCTCCTTCTTGTTTTCCAAATGAAGTGTGTCTTGGTGAACAAGCTATAACTTAATTTAGCATCAATCTGCCAGTGATCATCCCTATGGTTGCATATATCGTATGATATTAACCTAGCAGGAAAACTAATAAACTAGCCAGCTGGCTGGACATATTTCCTATATGTTAAATAGAGACTACCACAAATATAAGTATAAATCTAAATATAAATTGGAGATAAGGAGAGAAAAGAAAAAAAAGCCGATCAAGTTTTCATATTGTTTTAACTTGTAATACTTGCGTTTTTTCTTTGTATGTAAGTGTCACATATATACAACTCGTAAAAGGACATTGCCTTGCAATACATTTGAATAATACTTTCTTATTCTTTTTCCCGTAATTTTTTTAATACAAATTTGAGAAAATTTTGGTTGTAAGCCTGATATAAGTTAAGATGGTATCATGTAATGCCTTATATAAATTATTTCAGCTACGTATATGCATAGGCAGAGACAGGGACAGAAATTTTTATTAGGGGGACTGAAATATACTTTCAAAATTTTAAAGAAAGCAGAAACATAATTTTTCAAAATTTTTATATAGGCAAAGTGAAAATGTTTAAAAATTACATGTAAAAGTTTTTTTTTTTATTTGAAATTTTGAGAGGTGCCAAGGCCCTCACTGGCTCCGCCCCTGTGTATATGTTAATAGCTTATCTGACAATTGGACAAGTGAAGGCAAAATAGTTCAAACATTTGGATAATATTTTCTTATTTTTTCTCCAATTTTTTTAAAAATAAATTTGTGAAGCTTGATACAGCTCAGAATGGCATTTAGTGGTACCTTGTTACTTTTTAACAACATTCAAAAAATGCTGCCAAAAGTCATTTCCCATAGCACTTCCTAAAGGAAGCAATTGTTCGTGTTGCGACTTTCTACATTGTCGGCGATAGTCAGACGTTCGAATAAAAATTAGAGAGATTTTTTTTCCAAACTTATTCTTTATTATTAATTACAGAAAAAAAAGTTTATACATAAGATGGAGAGGAAAGCCATCCAATCAAATGCGGATGGTGCTGATAACTGTTCAAAAAGTCTCTCTCTTTTTTTCTCTCTTTAATGGGTAGCGCTATGGATTCAATCCTGTGGCCTGTTATAGCCATGTCTTCAATTTAAATGTTCATGGGTGCTATCTTGATAGTATCGAGGAATATTGAGCTTGGAAATAAGAGTACCATTATAGAGACTAAGTGAACCTGTTTGTATCCCCCCCTCTCTATCTCTCTCTCTCTCTCTCGGGGCACCTATAATATAAAAACTGTTGCTAAGGGCATGCTAATGATTTTCAGCTGCCACTGAGGTAAAAGTAATGGTTTTTAATCTATTCAAGGACGGACTTGAATTATCGTTACAAACTTGTAGCAATGGTTTTTGGTTCTTAGGGATGATTTTAGATGTTGCCAAAAACATGTTTCATCATAGTGATTAAGCACACCATAATTAATTAATTTCATTTCACAAGTAGACATACAGGTGACATATATAGATGTACATATTGAACATGTTTCCTGACAGTGATTAAGCACAAAATAATTAATTAATTTCATTTCACAAGTAGACATACACGTGACATATATAGATGTACATATTGGTCCTTGCCAACCACTTCAACTAGTTAATATTTGTTAGCAGTTGATGGAAATTAAGTCTAACAAAAAAACGATTTTTGCTTGTGACCCATTGAAAATTCATGCACATACACGACGAGCGTAAAAAGTACACTTCATTTGTTATTTTATTTGGATTTTGGTACCATGGATAATAAAATTTGCCCGGAGTTCACCTAATGTATTGAGTAAGACTAGTGAAAAAAGAAAAACTTATAGAAAATGAACTAGATCATAGCAATGAATTGATTACCGCTAGATCTTGACTTATTCAAGGAGCATGCCTAAAAAAAGAATTACGTGTATTTTTGAAAATTAACCCCAAGCTGTTATGGGTAGTGAAGTAAGGTTTTGTTGAGGAAGCGGAAGTTCTGTAAAAGTAAAATCAACGACGAAAAAATTACAATGACAACACGTACCTAACTAATGTATTAATAACACATAACTGCCCAACTTTGAAGACTAACAAAGAAGCTGTTAATTTTCTTTTACACTTCAAAAACAATGGTTCGTAGTTTCCGAACACGGAGATTACAAAATTACATTCACATCTTATTCTTGATGCTTCTCATTCACGAAGTTCGATTTGAAAAATGGCTGGTGCACCTTGAATTTTGAAAATGTGAGATTTTAAAAGATGGTTGTTCTTGTTAAAATGTAATATTTTATATTTTAGGATATTGTTGATGTGCCAATTCAGTTGGAATATTATTCTACTGGGAAATACACACCACGCGAAGATACGTTTAAGTTGTAGACGTGACAGCTTTTAAGGAGAGTGAAAAATTGAAATACTGGACATAACCCCGCCTGAAAGTGAGTTGCGTGCACCACTCCGTGTAGGAGTTGGGTCATTTTGGAAATATGTTCTTTTAATCTTTTTTTTAATTAACCAGGATAGTTTTGGTTATTAAGTATGTTGGTACCTAGCTGCTCAAATTTTCTGCACCAAGGTGTGCATATATAACCAGGCTCGCATCGACATGAAGTTTCAAATAAACAGAGACAATAGTATCAATGATTTGCCAACATGCTTGGGGCATAGCATTGTTGGATAGTGACCCTCAGTCTATCTCTACATGTTGTAAAATTACAAGAGGGTTCACTTGCAGATTAAATAAAAAACCTCACCATAAATCTTTTTGGCGGTCTATAAAAAGCCCAGCTAATTTCAACTTAAGGCAAATGGAGAGAATACCATAGCAAGCAAACCCGTAACTTCCCTAAATCTGTTCTTTGTTCTGGTTCCGCCTCTTCTTCTCTATCTAACTCAGGTGCTGCCTCTTGACGCTCATCTTGAACTTCCTCTTATTCCCTATCTAACGCAGGTGCCACCTCTTGACGCTCATCTTGGAGAACCACTGGTGAATTGCTGCTAAGATAAGGTCTGATTATAGGTGCCATTCCGCTGTGGTAGTTTCTGGTATCATTAGTATCAGAGGCTTGTTCTTCGAACTCAAGTAAGTTCAGAGCCACTGGTCAATTGCTGCTAAGATAAGTTTTGATTACAGGTGCCGTTCCTCTTTGGTAGTTTCATCACTGGTATCACTAGTATCAGAGCCTTGTTCTTCGAGTCTGAACCTCTGTGGTGCCTGTGATGTCTGAAATGCACTCTGCCTCTCCGTTTAATATGTATATTTCGTCATTTTCTTTTATGCTCTTTCAATCATGTCGTTTGGATGTTAAAGCATGCTAGACGAAATTAGACTCTAATAGTGGATATCGTAAGAAAAACAATACGAAATTAGACTCGGATTTCAAAAGGAAAACAATGATAATAATAAGAAATCAGAAATGGTGTACGCACAAGAGTTAAAATATATCACCTCTGCTGAAGAGTGGTTCGCATCGACCGTGTTCGCCACTGCTCTGGTCACTCGATTCCCTTTTGCCTTGAGGCTCCAGGGTCGAGGTGTGCCACCGGTAGCATGGGACTAGGGCTGAACATGAGCTGAGTCGAGCCCGAGCTCGGCCAGCTCGAGCTCGGCTCGACTAAAGAAGACCTCGAGCTCGACTTGGCTTGAGCTCGAAAATAACTCGACTACATTGGCTCGAACTCGACTCGATAGTCACGTGTCGAGCTCGAGCTCGACTCGATAGTCACGTGTCGAGCTCGAGCTTGACTCGATTAAGCTTGTTAAACTCGTTTAGACTACTCATCCTTACTTGTTGAGCTCGAGCTTGATTAAAACTCGATTAACTTGTTACCAAGGAACACAAAAATAAAAAACAGCTTATCTATTGCATCAATTGATACGCCACACTCTAGTAAAGTTCAAACTGATACATACAAAAGCATGTGTAGGTTGCTACAAGATTCATTAGCAATCAGCATCCTTACACAATATTTTATAGGCATTGAAGAAGTTGGCAATAAGTATTTCATAACAGGAAGTGGAACATAATTATACTGTTCGGATAGTGGGACTATGAAATGAAATAAAGCAATGGGTAACTTACTGAGCTCCTCATGTTCCATTTCAGCTTGGTAAAGATTGGTTTGTCAATTGCCATCCATTTATTAGATAGATATAGTTTGAATCCGGTTATCAGAAATCAATCATAACCAAATTGACAAGGTCAGCTTTAATGAAAATTAACTCAACGTTGCACAAATGGACAGCACATATATGTACAGAACTCAAGTTTCTATCCACACTGTGCAGCAAAAGTATCATTCATACAGAAGTACAATAGTTGGGCTTGCATTAGCGAGAACACAATTCTTTGACCATTTACACTACCTTCACAACTCAAAATCATTTTGTGTGACTATGCATGAGCTAAGGTATGTAGGCTTAAGCTTTATATGGCTTCAGTATTGCAAGGTTGAGCATGATTTTCAAGCTCAGTCCCATGAGGGAGAACCAACAAAACTTGAATAGCTAAGTCCAGACATCAATGATAAATTTGTTATATGGTATACAGGAAGAAAGAGTTTCTATCATGATTTTCTCCCAACTTTTAGCCAAAACTTGAAAATGAACCATTCCTTCCTTTAGCCACAATAACAACAAGCTCCTGAATAACAGAAAAAAGACTATGTCACATTATTGTCAAATTTAAAAAACTGTTCTTAAGAGGTGAAATAAAAAGAGAATATGAAACAAAAAGCACTGATTGTCATCATAAAAAGCATTAACCTGGATCTACACTAATTTCTCTCTCTCTCTCTCTCTCTCACACACACACACACACATATAAAAATTTCAAAATTCAAGCCAATGCTATCTTTATGAGATAATAAAATAAAGACCATCTAAGATGTTAACTTTTCTTTGTACTTGAATATGTCCCTTTTACTTTGAGTTCTGGAGAAAAAATCATCACAAATGGATGAAAATTAATATGATGGTTTCTTGCTAAGATCATGGGAAATGGGACACTATTTCATAGATAAACTCCATAACGAGAGTATGTGGTTGTGTCATGGGCAACGCATGTAAAGTATCATGCCAAAGTTTACTGACTTAATCTCCCAACGGCCACCAATTACAACTATCATCTGTTGAGTAAATCATATTAAATAACAGAAGCTGAAAATATTTGGAATAAATTCATGTTCACTATTTTGTTGAAACACAAGTCACGTGGTTCACCTCTGGAACATAGGTCATTATATAGACATTCAAGTTGAGCATCAAACAAGGGAATTGAAGCAAGTGCTGAATGTTGAGAAAAGGCACAGCATACTGCACAAGGGAAATGACAATGGCAATTGAATTTCTTGGAACATGTAGACGGATGCTGGAAAAAATTAAAGTAGGTCCAGGGTAAAAAAACACAGTTACCATTATCTTTTTACACAATGACAAGGGATTAACAATTGGACATGATCTGCCATTTCTGGTGTGTTTGTATATTTCAGTAATATGGGATCATAAAGTTTAAGAATTTTAATGTACAAGTTTCTACTGAATGGTAGCAAACTAGCAATAGTTCATTGGTATGTGAGACCTGATAAAACTATTAAACTTATGAAAGTGACATGAATGCTGTTGTCAATGACAGAGCAGGTCAAGGCAAATATAACAACTAACAAGTGAAGGTGTGTTTTTATGTGCATCACTGAATACCATGAGGCATGGATTCAAATAAGATCGAGAGAGACAAAGGGAGGAGAATGGGTTGTATATAATACTTTTCAGTGCAAGCAATGAAGAACCAGCTGCAACAGCAAGTGTGACAGATGGGTGGTCAGCTGCAATGAATAAACCATCTGCAATTTAAATAAAGAAACTCACAAAACACAGTCAACTGTCCAGTTAAGCTCTTGATAAATAAAGAAACTCACCTCTCTGTCAAGCACAATCCCTCCTGCTATCAACAAAACACAGTTGCAACAGAACAATTTCTGCAATTTAAATTCCAAGCACAGACCTGTACATTGCTAAGTACAAATTAAATGTTGTTGCATGAATAAATAAACCTAGATTAAGTAGTTGGAATCTCTGGTCTTTGCAATGAGAAATTAACTAAAATAGAACATTGGGTTGCTTTCGGCTGTGAAAGGAACCTTGGTTTGCTAATGATGCTCTTGATTGAGGTGACACCTTGGTTTGCTAATGATGCTCCTGATTGAGGTGACACGGAAACTATAACAGACTTTTTCTTTGATTATTAAGGAGAAAGAAACTTTTCCAAGCACTGCGGTTGAAGCATCACAGTCTCAGCAGATGTTATACAACCACAAGAATTAACTGACGTTTTTCTTCAGCAAACAGATTGAGGAATCAAGTGCTATAAAGACTCACCAACAGAATTAGATGCCTTTCTTTGGCCACTTGGTCGAGCACCCTTTGAGAGTGTTGACTCCACTAACTTAAGAAGTTCCTTGCCTACGGACACAGAAAAAAGAGAATGTGTAGCTAAAATGGAGAAATACGCGATGGCTCACATGCTTCACCACTTGTATTCACTTGGACCAAAACCTTCAAAGGCCTTCTTCCCAAGTTTGCAACTGCACGGTCTAGGTGATTTGCAATCT
The DNA here is from genome assembly GCF_008831285.2 of Nymphaea colorata. Lineage (NCBI taxonomy): Eukaryota > Viridiplantae > Streptophyta > Magnoliopsida > Nymphaeales > Nymphaeaceae > Nymphaea > Nymphaea colorata. The sequence goes on along the minus strand of NC_045144.1, from coordinate 21,647,046 downwards.
GGAGGCCATTAAAAGAGATGAAGACTATTTTCAAACTGTCTATCCAACATTCTAGTCTTCAACACAAACAGAATAAAATGCACAAAAAAAACGAGAAAGAGAGAGATAGAGAACTACATACATGCACGCAGGAAACAGAGAAACAAAAAACAGAGAAAAGAAAAAAGACACAAACCTTGAAGGATGAAGAATGAAGTAGAGCTGCCAGCTGCGACAGAAACCTTGAAGGCTGAAGGCTTCAACGGAGCTGCCGATTGCGAGAGGAACGCCAAAGGTTGAAGCAGGCGCCGGCGGAGGAGTTAGGTTAGGGTTGCATTTGGGGGAGAGAGAGGGAGAAAGGGGCAAAATGTTTAAAAAATGAGAGGAAGAGAGAGAGAGAAACATACAGACAGAAAGAACTACATACATGCACGTAGGAAACTGTTACGTTCTGCTTGTAAAACAAAGTCTTGAAGAGAGGGATAGAGCAGAATGTGAGGGAGAGACAGAAGGAGTAAGGAGAATTGGGAATAAACGTCTATGCTTTCACATTAACAACTAAGGGCCTTATACTCCTTAATCAGAAGTGGAGGCCTCAAAACACGCAATCGTGGCTAACCCACTAACAGGAAATAACTTCTTGCACGGATGTGGAACAACCCACTTCATGGAATAACTGAAATCAACTTAACTGAAGGCTCACTATGACCATGACGCCTACTAACCATTGCCATGATACCACGATAGACCAATTCACGATTAAGATTGTGACACTCGACCCCCCTTGAAACTGTTCTTGTCCTCAAGAATAGTAGTTTGATTTAATTCTGATATGATGGGAAATTGAGCCTTAATCGCATTATAATCCTCCCATGTCGCCTCATCTTCATGTAAATTGGCCCATTTAACAAGTACTTGGACGACTGCTGCATTGTGACGCTTTACCAAACAGCGATCTAGTATTGCCTCGGGTTCAGACCGAATTAGGCCCTCTTTATTAGTGACAGGTGGTGTAGTGATTGGTACCTGTCCTTCTCCAACTCGTCGTTCAAGTAACGACACATGAAAAAACTGGGTGGATTGCGCAAGATGGAGGTAGATCAAGTTTGTAAGCCACCGATCCTACCCGAGCTAGTACACAGAAAGGTCCATAATACTTGGCTGCAAGCTTGAGGTTGGTACGGATAGCTAGTGAGCTTTGTCGGTACGGTTGGAGCTTCAAGAACGCCCAGTCTCCTACAGCAAACTCCCTCTCACTTCGTTGTTTGTCAGCTTGAATCTTCATGCGATTCTGGGCTCGAGCTAGTGATTCAGATAATAAGCGCACCATTTGAGCATGTCTGGTGGTATAATCGGTAACCACGGCTATGGAGGGCTGTTTGCTGTGAATTCCGGGAATGGGAGGTGGTGAGCTACCATAAACCACCTCGAAGGGTGAACTCTTGATGGCAGTATGGTTGGAACTATTGTACCAGAATTCAGCTAGTGACAACCAATTGTTCCAAGTGCTGGGTCGATTGAAACACATTGCTCTGAGATAATGTTTGAGGCATTGATTGAGTCTTTCTGTTTGGCCGTCAGATTGGGAATGATATGCTGAACTAAGGGCTAGCTGGGTACCAAAAGCTTTGAAGAGCTCACGCCACATATTGCTGGTGAAGATCTTGTCTCGGTCTGAGACCATTGTTTCAGGGAGTCCGTGGTGTTTGAACACGTTGTCGAAGAGAGCTTGAGCCACTTGAATGGCAGTGAATGGATGCGCCATGGCAATGAAGTGGCCGTACTTAATCCACCACCACTAATATCACTTCCTTGCCTTGCGATCGAGGCAATCCTTCAATGAAATCAAGCGCAATGTCCTTCCAATTGCCTGTTGGAATTGGTAGGGGCTGAAGTAAACCGGGGTTTGCCACGGTTTCTGATTTGCATCCTTGGCATGTGTCACAGTTAGCAACGTAATTATCTACTTCCTTCTTGAGGCCTGGCCAATAAAAATGTCTTTTGATTCATTTATAAGTTGCTAACCTGCCCGAGTGCCCTCCAACGGCCGTGTCATGTAATTGTTGAATGATCTCGTGGCGAAGATTTCCAAAACAGCCTACATAAAGACGGCTTTTGTAATGCAACAGACCTTGATGCAACTTGAAATTGGGTCTGTCATCCGGAGCAATTAATAAGTCCTCTTTGATTTGAGTTGCCTTGGTATCTCCAATATAACTCTTTTCAATTGAAGCCTTCCAGGCTGGAATGACTGAGGATATAGCGCACACCTCGTTTGGGATGCCGTCCTTGGTTACTTTTGTGAAGCGCGATAGAGCATCGGCTGTCTTGTTATCGAATCCCCTTCGATAGGCGATAGAGAAATTCAGCCCCATCAAGCGAGAAACACCCTTCTGTTGCAAGTTTGTATGAACCTTCTGATCCGAGAGGAATTGTAAGCTGTGATGATCCATCTTGATCACAAAATGGGCTCCTTCCAAATAATGTCGTCAACGCGCCACCGCCAAGAGGACAGCCATCAACTCCTTTTCGTAGGTGGCCAATCCAGCATTACGAGGGCCGATTGCTTCACTCATGTATGCGATTGGATGCCCATGTTGAGTTAAGACCGCCCCTATGCCCTGCTCCGATGCATCTGTCTCCAACACAAATTCACTATTAAAATCAGGATACGCTAGGATGGGAGAAGTTGATAGGAGATGCTTAAGATTTGTGAAAGCCTCATCTGGGTCTGGAGACCAGCAGAAGGCGTCCTTCTTGAGGAGATTGGTTAGGGGTTGCGCCACCACACCGTAATGTCGTATGAACTACCGGTAGTAACCGGTTAAGCCAAGGAAACCTCGCAACTCTCTTACGGTTTTGGCTGTGGGCCAACTGAGCATGGCCTCAACCTTCCTTGGGTCGATACTGACTCCTTCTCCTGATATGACGTGTCCCAGGTAATCAATTTTAGTCATGCCAAATTCGCATTTGGATAACTTGAGGTAGAATTGTTGACAGTGTAGTAACTCTAGCACCATCGCAAGATGCTCAATGTGTAAGGACAACTTGCGGCTGTAAATCAGTATGTCATCAAAAAATACCAGGACAAATTGACGTAAGGATGGAGCCAAAACCTGATTCATTAAGGACTGAAAGGTGGCGGGGGCATTAGTAAGACCAAAGGGTAGCACCCGAAACTCGTAATGGCCTTGGTGTGTCCGAAATGCCATTTTAGGAACGTCCTCCTCCTTCATACGAATTTGATGGTACCCAGCCCGTAAGTCGAGCTTGGAGAATACCTTTGCGCCATGTAGTTCATCAAGAAGGTCGTCAATGATTGGAATCGGATATTGATCCTTGATCGTCCGGCAGTTGAGTCCACGGTAATCCACACACATTTGCCAACTACCATCTTTCTTTTTAATGAGCAAGATGGGCGAGGCGAACGGACTATGATTGTGACGGATAAACCCAACATCCAATAGGATTTGCACTTGGACCTCGATCTCCCTTTTTTGGTGGTAAGAGTAGCGGTATGGCCGGACGGCTATTGGTGAGGTCCCTGGAACTAGTGTGATCCCGTGGTCATGAGAACGTTGAGGTGGAAGTTTGTTGGGTGCTTCAAACAGGTCGGTGAAGGAGCCAAGCAAGAGATGCAGCCTTTCTTGGAATTCCATGGGAAGGTCAGATCCGCCGCAAGTAGTACATGCAATTGAATTTGATATTGGAAGCGCTGGCAGCTGGTGGTCTACCTCGAATACCCAAGCCACGTGCTCGACCTGCTGGCTGTTGATGTTTTTGGAAGTACTACTATTTATTAGACAACTGAGCTCCTCCATTTATTTCAAGTCCCCACGATGGCCCTTGAGAATGACTTCCTTCCCGTTCTTCTTAATGGTGGCCTGGGACTGCACAAAATCGAAAGTGATGGGGTTCACCTCCTGCATCCAGTCTGTACCCAAGACAATGTCGTAAGTACCAAGATAAAGAATGCGAAAATCACGTCGAAAGTGACTGCCACACATCTCCCAGCTCAAGTCAGGGCAAGTTTTGGAGCACCCGACTCTCATGCCATTGGCTAGTGCAATGGTCATTTCCGGGCCGTCCAAGACATCCAAATGAAGAGCATCAACCAATTTGGAGTTAATAAAAGTTGCGGTACTCCCTGTATCTAATAGAATCAAGGCTGGCTTGTGACGGATGTGCCCCCTTAACTTAAAGGTGCCGCTACCGGTACTCCCATTAATGGCGTGCATGGAGAGTTCCACAAGGTGTTCATCCGGGGTAGGGACTGGGTGTTCTTCCCCGGTGCCACCGTCATCCAAATCGGGTTCGTCCAAGACATGAGCTTCACTCTGCTGACGAGGTCTGCAAGTGTGTCCTCGAACCCAGTGGGCGCCACAGCGATAGCATGTGGGATCCTTCTTGACTTTTTGTGGGTCCCATGGGGGTTTCAGTCCTTCGAAATGGAACGGGGCTGACGGCGAGGTACGAATTGGTTGGTGCCTTGCAAGTGACTTCCAAGCGGCTTCGTGCAACTTGGCCTTGGCCATGGCCTCCTGAATAGTGAGAGGTGCATGAGCCCGGACGAGCTGGTGAAGTGGGTCATTAAGTCCGCCAACAAAACAGGAAATGAAGTACTTGTCGGAGATGGTGGCGTGGGCACATAACACCTGTCCTTGTAAGTCCTCGAATCGCTTGATGTAATCGGCAACACTTCCTCTTTGTTTGAGGTCGTTGAATTCAGCAATGACTGTTTCAGAATCTTGAACGCCAAATCGAGCGCATAATCGATCCACGAATTGAGTTCAGGTGAGGTCATTGTGGTGGAGCAGTTCATTGGATAGCCAAGTGTCACCTTCTTCGTTGAGATGGAGGCGGGCGAGCTTCACCTTGCGGTGTTCATCAACGTCATTAACATCAAAGTATTGCTAACATTTACGAATCCAATACCTGGGATTAGTAGGAGTGAACTCTGGAAAATTGACACGTAACGGGCCATCACCAGCACGCCGTACCATAGGTGGAATGGTGGGTTGTGCAGTAGCGGGTGAAGCGGAGGATGCTGCGGTGATGGAAGTTGTTGCTGTCATTGAGGTGGGGTGAGGAGGTGGTGCTCCTAAGAGCCCTCTAGTATCAAAGTCCTTACCCAACTGAGGACAGGAAGCAATCGCTTCTTGTAAATCGGTGAACCTTTGATCAGCTTGCTGAAAATATTGTTCCATGCGCTGCCAAGATTCTTGAAGACGAAGGTTAATTTCTTGGTGGAAGTCTGCCATGGAGGACTCCAGCCGTTGGACAAATTCATCAGGCGATTTGCTGTCCATGGTTTTGGAAAGTGTAGCCATCGTGTGGCTCTGATACCACTTGTTACGTTTTGCTTGTAAAATAGAGTCTTGAAGAGAGGGATAGAGCAGAATGTGAGGGAGAGACGGAAGGAGTAAGGAGAATTGGGAATAAACGTCTATGCTTTCACATTAACAACTAAGGGCCTTATACTCCTTAATCAGAAGTGGAGGCCTCAAAACACGCAATCGTGGCTAACCCACTAACAAGAAATAACTTCTTGCATGGATGTGGAACAACCCACTTCATGGAATAACTGAAATCAACTTAATTGAAGGCTCACTATGACCATGACGCCTACTAACCATTGCCATGATACCACGATAGACCAATTCATGATTAAGATTGTGACAGAAATAGAGAAACGAAAAATAGAGAAAAGAAAAAAGACACAAACCTTGAAGGATGAAGGATGAAGCAGAGCCGCCGACTGCGACAAAAACCTTAAAGGCTTCAATGGAGCTGCCGGTTGTGACAGAACGCCAACGGTTGCAGCAGGCACCGGCGGAGGAGTTAGGTTAGGGTTGCATTTGGGGGAGAGAGAGGGAGAACAGGGCAAAATGTTTCAAAAACGAGAGAAAGAGAGAGAAACAGACAGACAGAAAGAACTACATACATGCACGTAAGAAACAGAGAAACAAAAAACAGAGAAAAGAAAAAAGACATAAACCTTGAAGCATGAAGCAGAGCCGTCGGCTGCGACAGAAACCTTGAAGGCTGAAGGCTTGAATGGAGCTGCAGGTTGCAACAGGGACACGAACGGTTGAAGCAGGCACTGGCGGAGGAGTTAGGTTAGGGTTGCATTTGGGGTAGAGAGAGGGAGAACAGGGCAAAATGTTTCGAAACGAGAGAGAGAAAAAGGAACATGGAAAATGAAAACCGGTTTTTCAATTAAAAAACGAGTCGGTCAAAATTTCGAGCCGAGTCAAGTTTTAACTGTTCGAGTTCAGTGAACTCGAACTCGACTCGAATAGTTACACGAGTCGACTCGTGAACTCGAGCTCGACTCGTTTAACCAATGATACAGCTCGAACTCACTTACGAGTCGAGCTTAAACAAATCGAGCTCGAGTAGCTCGACTCGTTGTTCACCCCTACATGGGACCAACTGGCTTCCAGCTCTTCGATGGAGTTGAGAAGCATGACATCTGCTATGTTGCAGAACTGATTCCACAGCAGGTCAGGATAGGCCGGAATGGATTCCAGGGCAATGAGGAAGGAAGACAGATCTTCTATTTCAAAGAAGGTAGTGCAGGAATGTTGGCGCTCTCCCTTGATTCTCACTTAATCCCTTCCCTTTTCGTAAGGGTAAAATGAGGAGAGGAGGCCGTAGGATGAAACACACCACGGGAGGGGGAGCAAAGTACTACTCAGGCAGAGAGAGAGAGTAAAGGGAACGACAGGAGAGAGAGAGAGAGAGTGAGAAAGAAAAAAGAAGTCACTCGGTGGAGGCAAAAAAAAATTCTTTACTCCTCTTTTTGAGTGTGCCACTATTCAACTTTCTCAATAATAACCATATATAGCAAAACATTAAAATAAAAGCAAAAATTGATCCTCAAGAATAGCAATGACTCCCACAAATTTCTCCATTTCTTTTTTAACTCCCCACGATTTGGAACCGCACACACTCTCTCACGTTTCCCATGATATCCTTCACGCACTCACACTTTTCCCACAAGCTCCACATGTTCCCACGAGCTCCTCCACTACAAGAGTTAGAGCAACATTCTCCCCCCTAATCCTGGTGTGGCACGAGATCTCGAACACCCAACAAGTGTCGCATTATTGCCAACTTTGCCGCTGCCAATGCCTTTGTCATAAGATCCGCTCGTTGTTCATATGTTCGCACAAAATCTACAATAATATGTCCTCTTTCGACACATTCTCGTATGGAATAGAACTTTGTGTCAATGTGTTTACTGCGTCCATGAAAAACTGGGTTCTTCATCAGTGCGGCTGCGGACTTATTGTCCACATACAACTTCACCGCCTGCGGCTCTCTTCCAATCAGCTCGGCTAGCAGTCCTCTGAGCCAAAGTGCTTAACATGCCGCCGCGGTTGCTGCCATGAATTCAGCCTCGCATGATGACAAGGCTACCGTCTTCTCCTTCTGCAAGTTCCATGAGACTAGGCTTTCATTTACATAGAATGTCATGCCTCTGATACTTTTTTGGTCATCGACGTCGTCTGCCAAGTCACTATTTGTGAACCCGACAATCACCTCTTCTCCTCTTCCTCTGGTGTATACAAGATCGAAGTGGATTGTGCCTTTTAAATATCGCAAAATCTGCTTCACTGCCTTGTGGTGCATCACTGTTGGTCTCTCTATGAATCCACTAGCTACACCGATGGCATACGAAAGATTTGGTCTTGTGTGGAGAAGATACCTCAGACATTCGATGACTCGTCAATACTCTGTTCAATCCACCGGCTGTCCTTCGGGATCCTTGTGCAGCTGCGACCTTGGTTCAATAGGGAGTTTTGTCGGATTGCAATCAAACATGCCAAATTGAGTTAACACCTTCTTATTATAGGCTACTTGCTTGATTCGAATATTGTCTTCCCCTTGTGCCACCTCGATCCCAAGGTAATAGCTGAGCAGGCCGAGGTTGCTCATATCGAACTCAGTCATCATCTGCTGCTTGAATGCTGTGATCGCCTCTGAATCCTCTCCTGTTACAATTAGATCATCAACATAAACTCCAATGATGATGTCGGTGCGGTCTTTTCCCCTCATATACACGGCCTGTTCCAGTGCGCACTTTGAGAACCCAAGGTGCTTCAAGGTCCAATCCAGGTGCATGTTCCAGGCGCATGGTGCTTGTCGGAGACCTTACAATGCCTTGCTCAATTTGAGTACCATATGCTCCTTGTTCTTCAACGTGAAACCCTCTGGCTGAGTTACATAGACCTCCTCCTCAAGTTCGCCGTTGAGGAATGCAGATTTGACATCGAGGTGATCGACTTGCCACCCACGGCTAGCTGCGATGACAAGGATGACTCATACGATGTCGAGCCTGGTGACCGGTGCAAACACTTCCTCGAAGTCGATCCCTTGCCGCTGGACATATCCCATCGCGGCTAATCTGGCCTTGTGTTTGATCACCTCTCCGTCTGAGTTTTTCTTCAATTTGAACACCCATTTGAGTCCAAGTGCTTTGGTTCCAGCCGATAGAGTTGTCAGCATCCAGGTCTTCTTTTTCTCAATAGATTCAATCTCCTTGGCCATGGCTTCCTCCCATGCCGGTTGGCCGATTGCCTCTTGGTAACACGATGGCTCCTCTGTTGCCGCAAGCATGGCCTCTTCTTTGACGTTTTCATCATCGAGCTCGACACGTCGAGCATCTTGTATGATATCATCGATATGTCTATACCGAAAGGGTCTGTCATTACTGTCCTCCATCTCCGAGGCCGCGACAGTTTCATTCGCCAGCATTCTTCGAGCTGGTGGTGCCACCAGCGTTGCTTCGCTGCCCATCAGTGTCGATGAAGAAGCCGGGTAGCCTAGCTCCATGGATAACGACCTTTCTACTTGTCCGCTTGCAACTGAGTTGTCCACTGTTGACTCAGTGTTGGATTCATCCTCAACAGTGAAATTCGACGATTCAATGCCTCCTGCATCCATGTTTCAATTCCACTTCATTTTTTCTTCAAATTCAATGTCACGACTTACATGGATTCTCCCGCGCTGTGGATCGAAAAGTCGATGCCCTTGCAGCCGTCCTCGATGCCGAGATATACCATTGGCTGGCTGCAATCATCGAGCTTCTTCAAGTGTGGTGTCGTCACCCTGACATGCGTTGTGCAACCGAATAACCGAAGATGCGCAAGATCCGGTTTCTTACCACTCCAAGCTCCATATGGTGTGCGCTCGCCCATGACCTTCGTAGGCAAGCGGTTCAGCAGGTAGATCGCGTGCCGTATCACCTCTGCCCAAAATCTTCTTGGCATACTCATGCTCTTGAGGAGAGATCTTGCCATTGTCATCACTGCCATATTTCTCCGCTCCACCACACCATTTTGTTGTGGTGAGTATGGCACAGTGAGGTACTGTGCAAGTATCGTGCAATGCCAGCCTGTTCACACACATTGGCAAACTCAAGAGGGAGGAATTCGCCTTCCCGATCGGTCCAGAGCGTCTTGACTTGACGTCCGCATGCGTTCTCGGCCAGCGCCTTGATCCTCATGAACACGGAGCATGCTTGGTCTTTTGTTCTGAGCACGCACAACCACATCCAATGAGAGAAGTCATCAACGATTAATAAGAAATAACTATTACCGGCAGGGGTAGGTGGCGTGATCGAGCCGCAAAGATGAGCGTGCAAGAGTTCGAGTGACTCCTTCGCTCGATAGTTGATTGCTGACGGGAATGGTTGTCTCATCTATTTCGCCACCAAGCACTCTCAGCATAACTGAGCGGGATGAGTGATCGGTAGTACCCCGTTTGCCATCTTCTTGTTTACAAGCATCTTCATTGCTTGAAAGTTCATGTGGCCAAGACAAGCATGCCACAGCCATGCCGGATCCTCGAGGTTTGCGAGGAGGCATACTGGCCTTGCAATCTACAGCCCGAATGCAGTAGAGACGATTTGGTGTGCGTCTTACCTTCATGATCAGTTGCCATGGATTTTTGACGAACACCTACAGTTTGTCTTCATCCATAACCACCTTGTGGCCTACCTCAGTGAGTTGCCTGAGACTCACAATGTTGTTGTGAAGCCTTGGAATATAATATACTTTCTGGAGCAGCCATTGATCATCATTTTTGCATCCAAAAAGAATTGAACCCTTACCCATGATCTGCACTGATGAGCCGTCGCCGAACCTCACCTTGCCGGTGATTGCCTCGTCCAATTCCCGAAACTTGACCTTGTCTCCGGTCATGTGGTTGCTGGCGTCATTATCCAGGTACCAAACATCGGTAGTTTTCATGCCCTGCTCAGTACCGTGCAGTTTCGGCCATACCTGCTCCTCATTCAGCAGGACGACATCCTACTGATCTTGCCATTCTGGTGGTTCAAGTGCTGCGGACACCACTTCTTCCAACTCTGCAAGCAACAGGGCTGGTTCAGTGCGGTCAGCTTGTGTGAGATGCGCCTCCTTCTTTTTGCGGGCCTTGCACTGGTTCGCATAATGCCCCAATTTGTTGCAATTGAAGCAATAGATGTGACTTTTGTCACGACCACCACCCCCAGAGCCACCTGCTCTATCATTGAGTGGGAGGTCGCCACGTCCGCTTCTCCCGAGCCCTCTGCCGCATCTGCGTCCATCCCGGCTGCGAACCACTCCTTCCCCGTGAGTCCTCTCCTTTCGGATCAATGATGGGTCGTCACTGCTTCTCTTCTGTCGTGCCTTCCACTCGACCTGAGTGAGAAATAGTTGAACATCATCATTGCCAACGGTATCAAATGCTCAGGGACGCGAGCGTTCTTTGTAGGTCTTGAGTCTTCCCATGGCCTCTTCAAACAACATAGTGTGGAGATCGCAAAACTGCTCTATGCCCGCGATTACGCTGAGAAACCGATTTGAAACGGTGTCAAACAGCTTCTTCACTAGGGCGGCGTCGCTCAGGGTTCCCCCCAAGTTGGCATACTTGACGAACATCCCGGTGAGTCTGCCCGCATATTGATCCAATGTCTCTTCTTCCTCCATTCGCATGGCGTTAAAATCGCTCTTCAATTTTTGCAAACACACATTCCTCACACGATCTGCCCCGACAAATCTCATCTTGAGGCAATCCCAGACCTCCTTTGTTGTCGCCTTCTTAGGCTCCTGCATTAGGAGATCCTTCTGGAGGGCTTGGAGAAGATGCAACCTTGCCTTCTTGTCCTTCCTCGTGTCGACAGCCACACTGACCGTCGGCTTGACTGCCTCCCAGACGCCTTGATCTTCCATCATGGCCTGGACCCTAATCACCTAGCTGGTGTAGTTGGTCGCCGTGAGCAGCAGATACTGAAACGTCCCACTAACGATCTCCCGCGCTACCTCAGTTGTGGTGATGGACATCAGTTGGAATCGATGGAGCTTTGACATACAACCTGGCAGCTCTGATACCAAATGTTGGTGCTCTCCCATGATTCTCACTTAATCCCTTCCCTTTTCGTAAGGGTTAAATGAGGAGAGGAGGTCGTAGGCTGCAACACACCAAGGAAGGAATGCGCTGTGAGAGGGAGCAGAGTACTACTCAGGCAGAGAGAGAGAAAGAGTAAAGGGGACGGCAAGAGAGAGAAAGAGAGAGAGAGAGAGAGAGAAGGAGTTACTTGGTGGAGCCAAAAAAAATTTCTTTACTCCTCTTTTTGGGCGTACCACTATTCAACTTTCTCAATAATAACCATATATAGAAAAACATTAAAATAAAAGCAAAACTTGATCCTCAACAATAGCAACGACTGATCGTGCTTTCCATGATCTCCTCCACTTCAGCGTTTTTTTCTCTCACGAAATTCTCCATTTCTTTTTTAACTCCCCATGATTTGGAACCGCAATCACTCTCTCACGTTTCCCATGATCTCCTTCACGCACTCACACTTTTCCCACGAGTTCCACACGTTCCCACGAGGTCCTCCACTACAGGAGTTAGGGCAACAAGGAATTGTTACTAGAGTAGCAGACTCAGGCCCCGACGACAGGAGGCTTTCTATGATAGTGAATGTAGTAAGTGGCCTTAACAGCAACCAACTGCAAAGAAGAATGAAGCTCAGAAGCGTCAATTACATCACAGAATCAGGTGAATGTGGAAGTAACTCAACCCCACGATTACGCTCATTTCTTCACGACAAAAATGCATCGTAGGTGACCCACTTGGCCGATCGGCCATTGCTGGCTAGCCGGCCAGGGTGCGGGAGTCGACATTCTTGAACCGATCGAGGTATGTTTGAATGTCACCGCACTGGTCATAGCCGAACTCGTCGAACCCATCGAACATGAGCTCAGTTGGGATCGAGAGGCACTAGTCGCCTGTGGGAAGAACAGAGTTGGGCAGGAGTAGGACCAAAGGCTCGTCTGCGCCCTGTGATGTCGACAAGAAAGCGTAGGTGAAATGTTGTGTGTCCCACATTGTCAGTTGAGCGCGTTGAAGAGCCAGAGCGGCAAGTCGTCGGAGATGATGGTGCTGTCGGTTGCGACTTTCTCTGCTGCTTGCTTGCCGCACACCCACTGTCTTCCTCACAAGAACAGAGGGAGTAAGTGGAAGAATAGGGTCAGGCGAAACCCTAGCAGAGAAGACCTCTCGCGAGAGGAGAGAGAAGATTGAGCGAAAAATGAGAAAAACTCAGCTCGGAGAGTATTTATACTCAAAATTAAGAAATGATAAAATTAGTCCAAATCTTTCACATTATTTTCATAAAGGTGGTTGTATTTTTCCCAAATTAATGCTGCAACATTTTTGCTAAAAACTTTTTCAAAAAAAGCTTGCGTTAATTTCAATGAAAACCAGGATTTTATATGAAATTGAATAGAGATACCTTAGACTTATAAAATTTGCTAAAAGAGGGTTCCCCTAAAAATTATTTTGCAAGTTTCAGTGAAAATCGAGTTTTTATATACAATTACATATAGATACCTTCGGTTTGATTGAAATTGCTATAGAGGGTCCCAAATATAGTATTGAAAATAAAGAAGGAAATTTACCTTCAAGAATTTAAAATTGAGATATCCTTGTTTCTAAGTAATGTTTTAGAATATTATTGGAGATTTCGTAATGTAATATTCTTTATGTTGTTTCTCTTTTATTGTTTTGTACTTGTCATTAAAATTCAAAACTGAGAAATGACTTCTAGAGTGGAAGCCTCATAACGGGCCAAGACCAGAAAACTAAATGGCTGCTTATATAATTTTATTATTTTGTGAGTGTATGACCCAATGGCCGTATAAACTTTGTGCTTTTGACACAAGCTAAAATTTTATTTGGATAAGGATATTATGCTGAATCATGTTCATATTGTATTTCAATTTGGATCCTTTTTCATTGTTCAAATATATATTGATCCACATGGTGGGACATGAGTTCCTTTTCCAGGAAAGAGATAATTTTATATGGCCTTTTCTCACATCGAATGGTGTTCAACAAAATGAAAACGACATTCTGTGTGGACCAAAAGATTGTTCCCCTTACAATAATGTCTGTGTCATATTTCCTTTTTTGTATGCTAAAAGACATAATAACCAATACATTATTTTTCAGGCGCCGATCATCACAGATATGCTCTCTCTCTCTCTCTCTCTCTCTCTCTCTCTCTCTCTCTCTGAGTGTGTATGTGTAGCTCAATTTCTAAAACAATCTCTGCATCTTCAGTAGCACATGGAAGCGCTGTCAGTGTTCCTGATCACCAGCACAACTTTTACTAGAGTTATTCTACGCGCCGGAAGATCACCTATTTCAATCCTGTTGAGTTCTCAAACCAGAGCTAGGTGAGAGCTGGAAATGGAGATGGACCTATTGAAACTGTTTCCTGTATTTGAGGTAGAATATGTCATCTCCATACGTATAGATGAAGCTTGCGTCTTGAACTAAACAACTAAGAAAGCCACCCTCCGTCGCTGGTCACAAATAATTAAGTGGAGATTGCGACCACCACTGCCAAATCTCTGCTGTACACATGTATAAGTCCCTTCTTTAACCTACACCCTTTAATGAGACACTCACTTGGAGGCTATTTGAATGCGACCTCGTGAAAAGATACTATTCCATAGCAAGTACTGTATATTTGATCAGATGCAAAACCAAAAGATAAATTTGACGACGGCAAATAGAAAGCAGAACAACTGGGTAGTATAGATGTGGCACCCCCGATTTTGAACTCATTTTTTTTCCAAGATAACCAACATGCGATTCTTTTAATGTTAGGCGTATTTTGACTGTAGGTGGTCCGTTCTTGCTATATTTCAATCTTCTTCCCGTACATAGACGTTATAATTCCTGATCCTTTTCAGACAAAATAAGAGCAGCCTAAACTCTCATTAGAGTTGGAATGAACAATGTTAAGTGTAATTTGGGTGACATGAGCAGTATTTCTTTCAAGTACTCAAACAAGAGCCGATTCTCTCATCCCCTTAGGGAGGGTCTGCTTTTGGTGCCTTAGGTGCTGTTTTTTGCTATGCTTCAACTTGCACATCAGTATCTTTTCTTTTACAGTAGAGAAGTTGATGTCTCAAAAATTCGAAATGAGAAATAATTGTCCATCAGCCCCATTTCTGACCACCCTCTCGACGATAATTTGGGACATGCTCTTCATGTTATTTATAAAAGGCAAAATGGTAATTGTTTGTTGATTTAACAATTAATTTTTCAAAAATAGTCTTATGACTATTTTTTTATCCATAGAAAAACTTGTGTGTGTTTTACAATATGAACATATTAGTTAGCTATACAAGGAAAATTTAATTTTCATGAACACATCTGTAGTTGTGTCCTCAAAAAATTAGATAATTAGGAAACTAAACCAAACTTAAGTTTTCTTTTTTTGTTTGTATGATTTACTAATTTTTAGAACTTGGAAGAAGATTAACATGTTCCCGCACAGTTGCACGCCTTTCAAAGCTTTTAATTTCTTATTAGAAACCAATGTTTTCATAATAGTCATTGTCTCATTAACTATTTTATGAGTTCATTTTCGTTGTTTTTAAATAGTTAACATATTCTTTTAGCTAATCCAAGCTTTTTAGTGAGAAAGTAAACCAGTTTACCTTTAACTGCATGTGAATGGATAGTAATTAGTTTCTAGTATTCTAAAGCATTTTGTCAAGAAAAATAATGACATATAGGTGATTTTGAAAAGTAATATTTTTCTCCTGACACCTTTTCTTTTTTCATGTTTAGTTTAGAACATAAATACTCTATACGCATTAAACAATCAAGAGTTTTGTTTTTTTTGTTTTTTTTTTGTTGTCCAATATAGAGGTCAAGCACTACCACTATTTCAGCTGGATTACCTCATTTGAGGTGAGATAGCATTTGAATCTCTTTTATAAAGGAATTCTACTTAAGCTGCGGTCTGCCTGATGACTAAAAATTTTAAAAATTGTTGCTAAAAAGAAGATAAATTGTAACTAAAATTTAATGATAAATTTTTTTCAGTTTTTGCTATATTAATTACAGGTGTGATTGATTAATTAAGTCAGAAATGACGACCGAGCGGTGTCCTATTCCAACTTCCAATGAAAGATCTTAGGCACCCATCCTTTATGAGAAAAAAAAAAGAGTCCTATTTCAACTTAGTCAAAACACATTGAAGTGACAAAAAGTCATTAGATATCACGCTTTGGCCTAGAAAATTAGGCAAGTCACAGAGATAACGTCCAAACTTTACTTCCTAGACGATTATGAATTGATAATTACTGCATGAGGAGGGACTGGCCGAGGTTATTTGACATTAATTAACAACCTTTTTTCCTTGTTATTTCTGAACCATTCATCATGAAATGGTGCTTTGGAAGCAAAATGGTTTCTACCTCTAAACAATGATTTTCAGTTGTCATCCAAACGCCCCCATGTTCCAAACTCCTTAATTTTGGTGGTGACTTGAATTGAGTAAGGCTATTGACTTGTTCTGGAGCAAATGAAAAGGGGCATCTACATTTACAAAAAGGTAAACATCTGCCTCTCAAATCGCTACAAATTGTTGCTATAAACATGCCGAGGGAAGGTTGTCGATCGGCAGAAAAACCTCAACGTGCACCTTTAATGATCGATGAAGCCTGTGCTAGGTTAGGTATTTTCACTTTTTTTTTCCATTTTCTTCACTATTTAATGATTAAAAATTTCACGTAAAGAGCTCATGAGAATTTAGGCTCCATACATTTATTGACCAAAAAAATGGGTATGTGCATTAAAGAAAAAAATGAGAAGCTTTAAAAGATGTGAATTGTGAGATCTTCAGTAGATTTGGATCTTAATATTGGATTTTAAATCCATATTACATTTCTGAAAAAACAAAAGAAAAACCATGAAAATCTCTTTTTCTCCACTCTCTTCTGCAGGTTTCTTTGTCTCTTGGACGGCTACCGGCCAGCAGCCACCAGCCGGCATCAGCGGTCTCTCTCTCTCGTTATTTTTCCCCACTCTCTCTCTTCACCATGGGAAGACCCCACCAATCACCGTCATTGGGCTTTTCCCTGTCTCACGGCTACACTTCTTTCGGGTAGCCTTCGAGAGATAGAAGAGAGAGAAAAAGGGATAAGGGGACGTGTTTGTTCTGTTTGGTGCACCAAAATTTGGTGGTTCGTACAGTTGTGACCTCTCGTTCACATAGAAGAAAAAACTTTTTGGAAAGATAAAAATGGGAAACAAAAAAACAGTAAAAAAACTATAAAGGACAAATTTTAAAATTTACTAAAATGTCTCCTACACTTTCTGCATATTGAGGTTGCAAACTATAAATGAGAAACCATTTTAGGAACTTTTCAAAGGCAATCAGACAAGAAAAAAAAAAGATATTTAATTAGGAAATTAAAGGAACGACATCTGATCAGATTCAATTTAAGTTTCTCCTATCCGATTCAGATTTGGATCTTAATTAATTTTAAATATCTTATATCCAATGTCTATATATTTTGAAAGTTGTATCTATGCAGTTTAGAATTGGTTTACACTTCCAAATTTGGATTCATATGTGAATCTAACAATCCGATTTGGATTGGATTCTTATTGTGAATTGCTAAATGGCCCCATCAAAAACATACCATGACTGTTTCATATGAATCTGCTGATGTGAACTTATAGACATTATAAAAAAAAAAAAAAAAAAAAAACTGATTCATCGACGCTTGCCACTAGGATGTCGTTGAAGTTCAACTTTTATACATGTTTCATTCAAAAACATCGATATCATACTGACTGATTCTAAAGCTTCCTTATTAATCTGAACTGTTTTTCACCTAATAGGTTGAATTGCTTGTTAGATATTTCCTTGATTTGCTTCCAGCTAAGCCATGCTATGTTTACTCGCCGGGTGTGTCGTTTGGAAGATCAAAAAGTCAATCCTCTTCCTCTGTTTATTCTCTTGGTATGCTTGGCTCCGCTTAAGGTGGAAATGTAAGATCATTTGGTGGGCCAGCTTATGTCTATGATGAATTTCAGACATTATGGCTGTCTTAACGTAAATATCCGCTTAAGTGATTGCATTTTGGGATATTACGTCATTTATGGTATGGGGTAATTTTGAAATGTATAGATACCAGTACGTAATTACGGACTCTTTGATGGGTTGAATCCGTAACTGTCCTCATTATATAATGGTAGTGGTCCCTGAGGTCGTGCGAACAGTTGCTTTTGGTTTCTAGGGTTTTCTCTTCCCCATCTGAGAGAGACCTCACGCGCACCGCACGTACCCTGGAAGACCCTGCTGCGATCTTCCCGTGCACCAGATCAGATGGATTCAGATATGCTTCCGCTTCAGTTTAAGGTTTCATTTATTTCAATTATTTAGCATGAGCATGATCCTGTTTTTTGTATATGCGTTATGGGGAGAAATCCCAACAATTGGTATCAGAGCCTATGCACATTGTTGAATCGTTGATTTTTTGGATGATTTTGTCCGTCGTTCTTCCTGTTCGGATGTTCCCCTTTTTGTTCTTCGGTTGCAAGTTTTTCAAAAAAAAAAAATTTGGCGTGGGAAGCAACGGAAGCCGTCGGGCTTCCGCTGCAGCCGCCTGAGGATGCAGAGGGTATGGCATAAGGGACGGCTGGTTTTAGGCGGGCGACTCTCGCCGCAAGGCGACGGACGGCTTCCAGCCGTCCTGGCGCGACCCACCAGCGGCCACCCACGCTGTTGGGTGGCCTGCAGGTGAACCCCTTTTCGTCCGTCGCAGCCATTGAAGAAAAGAGGTAGGGAAAGGGCGACGGCAGGGAGGGCGACATCGGTCAAAGGCCTGCCGGCGACAGGCCGTGCGACCCTCAGGCGCCCACCCATGGTCTCCGGCGGCCCGCCGGTGGCTTCGTCGCCGCTGCAACACACAAAATCGATAAGAAAAGGGGCAGATGTTCAAAACAGAGAAAAACCCGTGGAATCTGCAGGCTTGCGGCGGGCATCGGCCAGCCATCGCCGCCACCGACGTCCGGCGGCCCTGGCGGCACCCGGCGGCGCTCACCCAAGGCTCCCGGAGGTCTGCCGGAGGTGAATCTGCCGTTCGCTGCCGTTCGGCGTCAGGCAGGCGAACGGTGGTTTCGGTCGAGTGGAGACGACGCTCGGGCGGTCGAGCTGGGTTGGACCGGGTCGGGTCTTGCAGACCCGATCCGGATCCATCGTGATTTAAAAAAAAAAAAAATTCGTTTGCCGCCGCCCGCCTACGCCCGCATTAAGTTTTTTCGGACCGGGTCGGGTCCTGTAGGACCCACCCCGTATCCATTTGGTTTAAGTTATGTAAATCGGTTCATTTTTTAAACCGGTTTTGGAAAAGACTCGAATCGGTTCATTCGGTTTCAGATCGGTTCAATACGATTCAGAACTGATTCGGTCCAATTCAGACCGGTTCGGACCTTCTAGGGACCGGTTCGGAGCATTTTGGGAACGGTTCATTCATTTCAGAACCGATTCGAACCATTTTTAGACCGATTCAGGGCTTTTCAAAACCGGTTCATTCAGTTTTGGAACCGATTCTAGCATTTCAGAACTGATTAAGTTGATTTTTGAACCGATTCGGGCATTTTCAGACCGGTTCACTTGATATTTAGACCGATTCAGGGCTTTTCAGACCGGTTCATTGAGTTCTGAAACCGTTTTTAGCCAATTTTAACCGGTTCAATGGGTTTTAGAACCGATACGGTCTATTTTTGACCGATACGTCTAATTTTTAGACTGGTTAAGCCCTATGTAGGGGCATGTGGGTGTTCTAATTGTGGTTTAAGAACCATACGGGCCATTTTATGGCCGATTCAGTAGTTCTTGACCCTCTTTAGCACGATTATGATACCGGTTTATAAATCTTAGACTCTTTTGGGCCCATTTCATTGAATCATTTTGGTTTTGGATTTAATGTAGGGCATATGTGTATGAAAAATTGGTTTATGCATTATGTTTTGCATGTTATTAATTTATGTGTGTACTTTAGATGAATGTTTGGATTATGAATTTAATCTTTGGCCATGTCTATTGTTTGGAATGAGTACGTTTGTACTTTATGTCGCCAAAGTGACATCTGTTGTACGAATTTTCTTGTTTTGAACATTAGATGATAGTATACTTGATCCATGCGGGCAATAATCAACCCAAAGGAGGATTGTTGTTTGGTCAGGTTTAAGTATACAGGGCAATGAATATGTGATAATTTTTCAGGTTTCCATGTGAATAGCGAGTCAATCCAAAGATAGGCTCGTTGTTTGACAGGGTTAATTATCTATATTCATTGTTGACCAAGAATATCACTTGCAGTTAGTATTTCAATCCAAAGATTGGATATTAACGTTGCACCGGTACCTTGTGATGGGATTTAGGCCATTGTATTTAAATTCATTTATATTTGTTATTTCATTTTTGTACATGTTTTGATTATGAGCATGCTTTGGTTTGTTCTTTGTACAGTGAGTTCTGCTTCCATGATATCTGCAAATTTGAGTACTGTTCCTGAGTTAAATGATTCGAATTTTAAGGACTGGAAAGAAACTGTTATGATTGTTCTGGGTTGTATGGATCTAGACCTTGCATTTAGGGAGTTGTGCCCACCTCATCCAATAGATCAAAGTTCCCATGAGGATAAGCGGTACTTTGAACGGTGGGAACGCTCAAACCGCATGTGTCTAATGATCATGAAGAGATCAATCCCAGAAAATTTTCGGGGCTCTATTACTGAAAAGGCTAGTGCCAAGGCATTCCTTGAAGAGATTGAAAAACGTTTTGCTAAAAATGAAAAGGCTGAAACAAGCATTCTTTTGAGTAAACTTGTGACGCTGAAGTATAAAAGTAAGGGGAACATACGGGAGCACATTATAGAAATGTCTCATCTTGCTTCAAAATTACAGGCGCTAGGTCTGAGGTTACCCGAAGACTTTATAGTGCATATGGTTCTTCTTTTTCTTCCACCACAGTTTGGACAGTTTAAAGTTAGTTATAACTGTCAGAAGGAGAAATGGACTCTTAATGAGCTCATTTCGCACTGTGTGGAAGAAGAGGAGAGATTAAAGCATGATAAGATAGAAAGTGCTCACTTGGCTAATACGCCTAAAAGTAAGAAAAGGAAGGCTATTAAGGAAATTGCAGTTGATCACACATCCATTAAGAAACAGAAGAAGCATAAGGAAGGCAAATCAAGCTGCTTCTTTTGCAAGGATGAAGGTCATATGAAGAAGGATTGTATTAAGTATCACGCATGGCGTGAAAAGAAAGGTACGATTCTTACTTTGGTTTGTTCTGAGGTTAATTTAATTTCAGTACCAAGGCACTTGTGGGTAGATTCGGTTGCTACTACTCACATAAGTGTTTCTGTGCAGGGCTGCCTAAATTGTCGGACGCCAATTGATGCTGAAAGATTAATCTATGAGGGCGATGATATGAAGGCGAAGATTGAAACCATAGCAGATTTTTTGAGTTATTGTTAAAGACTGATTGTTATTTGAATTTGATAGAAACTTATGTAATACCGCCTTTTAGACGGAATTTGGTTGTTATTTCCTTACTAAACAAATTTAGTTATTATTGTTCATTTGGAGGAAATAAATTTAAGTAGTTTCTGCTTTCAAATTTGAATTCCACTGGTTCTTTGTTTAGTAGCGATAACCTTTATTTGCTTGATACGGTTGCTTCATATAATGAAACCTGGCATGTTACGTTTAGTGGTACTAAAAGAAAATTGGCCAAAGAGAATTCTGCTATGTTATGGCATTGGCGCTTAGGACATATCTCTGAAAAGAGAATATAAAGGCTTATGTCAAAAGGAATTCTTGAGTCCCTTGATTTTGCAGACTTTAATGTCTTTACTGAATGTATAAAAGGAAAATGAACGAACATTAATGGGTTATAAGTTTTTTTTAATCCATTTAGTAAGTCTTTCTTTGAAAAGGAAACGCCCATTTCTTTGAAGATATTGAGTTTGGGAGGTGATCAGGTTATGAACATTGCTTTTGAAGAGGGACCTGAGTCCACTCTATTCAGAAGAAGGCAATGATGTCGATCTCTATACTGAAGAACAAACTCAACAACCTCAAGAAAATTAAGTAGAGGTGTCACTAAGGAAATCTATATATGGACTAAAGCAAGTTTTCCAGTCAATGGTATTACAAACTTCATCAAGTTATAGTTTCATTTGGTTTCGAAATTAATATGGTTGATGAATGTGTATACCAAAAGTTCAGTGGGGGCAAATTTATCTTTCTGGTTTTATATGTCGATGATATATTGTTGACAAGTAATAATGTTGGCATATTGTATGAAACTAAGATTTTTAGTCAATAAAGTTTGACATGAAGGATCTTGGTTGTGAATCTTTTGTATTGAGGATCTAAATATTTCGAGATCGTTTTCGGGGTATTCTTGGATCATCACAAAAGGCCTACATTGATAAGGTGCTTCAGCGATATGACATGAAGGATTGTAAACCATGAAAGACTCCAGTTGCTAAAGGAGACAAGTTTAGTCTCAAACAGTGCCCTAAAAGTAAAATCGAATCTATAGAAATGGAAATGATTCCCTATTTGTCTGTTGTGGGAAGCCTTATGTATGTTCAGGTTTGTACTCATTTGGATATTGCTTTTATCATTGGAATGTTAGGCAGATACTTAAGTGATCCTGGTATGGGTCATTGGAAAGTAGCTAAAAGAGTTTTGAGCTACTTAAAAAAAAAAAAAAAAGAACATAAGGTTTTATGCTCACATACAAGAAGTCAGACCAGTGGGAGATCATTGGGTATTCAGATTCTGACTTTGCTGGGTGCCAAGATAATGGCATTCAATCAAGTTTTGTGATTGCAGAATTTTGTTACGGGGCTGCGCATTATGTATGGTGTAGAAAGACCACTAAGGTTGTTGTGTGACAATAATTCAGCAATCATGTACTCTTATAACAGCCACAGTTTGTCAAAGTCGAAGCACATCGACATTAAGTTTTTGGGCTGTTAAAGAAGGGATACAGAATGGTCAGGTGTCTTTAGAGCATATTGGGACAAACTCTATGATTGCAGATCCGCTTACCAAGGGTTTAACACATAAGGTCTTTCACGAACATGTGTTCGTATGTGGTGTTATCCTTGGATGATGTGCTGGTTTAGTGGGAGTTTGTATTTTGTTTGTTTTAATGTATGGACATGTATTCAGTTTTCTGCAGAATAAAGTTTAAAGTTCTTTGGTTCCATTCTGTGTTTATGTGCTTATGTTTTTTATCTCCATAAGGTTTTAAAGTTGGACCAATTGAGAATAGACATGTTGTAATCACATTACATGTAATTCTCATGCTATACATCCATATCAGATCTATGTCATTGATTATGTTAACATTTGTGATCATTGAAGGTTTAGCTAATTTTATTATAGCGAAAGCCGCTTTGGTTCTGTGTTGATATGATCATGGACGAGATTGGTGAAATGACGTTTAATAAGATAGCAATTATGAGCTCCTAAGGTTTTATGTAATGTCTGAATGTACAAAGACATATTTGGCCCAAGTGAGAGATTGTAAGATCATTTGGTGGGCCGGCTTATGTCTATGATGAATTTCAGACATTATGGCTGTCTTAACGTAAATATCCGCTTAAGTGATTGCATTTTGGGATATTACGTCATTTTAGATGGTATGAGGTAATTTTGAAATGTATAGATACCAGTACGTAATTACGGACTCTTTGATGGGTTGAATCCGTAATTGTCATCATTATATAATGGTAGTGGTCCTTGGGGTCGTGCGAACAGTTGCTTTTGGTTTCTAGGGTATTCTCTTCCCCATCTGAGAGAGACCTCACGCACACCGCACGTACCTTGGAAGACCCTGCTGCGATCTTCTCGTGCACTAGATCAGATGGATTCAGGTACGCTTCCGCTTCAGTTTAAGGTTTCATTTATTTCAATGATTTAGCATGAGTATGATCCTGTTTTAGGGTATATACGTTTGGTTTTGTATATGCGTTATGGGGAGAAATCCCTACAGGAAAATGATGGGGTTTTCGTCCATTTGAGTTGATGGAAAAGCAACGAAAGAATGGTTGCGAAGGGGGAGACAACGTTCAGTTACTAAAAAACAGGTACTACAAGGGAGGCAACATTTAGAAACGCATAATTTCATTGCTAATTATTCAATTGATGCTAAATCTATTAGTAACCAGATTGACAATTGTTACTAAAGTCAGCATTCCAGCAACTAAAATGGTTATGTGTTAATAGTTTAGAACAGCTGAACAATGTCATTCAAATTCTCTAGTTGCCTTCTTGAGGAACTATGTCAATGCTCGGATGCTAAAATGTCCAAAATACTTGGGGAAGAAAAATCCCCCCCCCCCCTTTTGAGAAGGACCTCGTTCACAGTGCTACATGGGGGCTTGTATGACTGATATCATGATCAACTCGAACATCCACCATAGTCTACAAGTTGAGAGATTTTACCGCTTGCTTGGCAGCACAAAATTTATAAAATTACTCGGACCCAAAAGAACACGTTAGTTGTAAATATGAAGGGCTTCAACATGAAAAGATAGAAGTGAACTCGGAATGTAATTTAGACACATTATTCATAAACGAACTCTTGGCTGGGTTGAGTACCAGCTACTTAGATCCAGTTCGTTTACCTTTTGCAGTGGAACTAATAATAATAATAACCACAGTATAGTGTTTGTATGTGTATGTGTATGTAATTGAACACAACTTATTTAATTTCATTGCACAGGTACAAACACGACATACTGTAAATATATATTGGTTCTTGCCAACAGCAAGAACAAGGAAATCGACAGAATGCATGGATGCTCTTCTGCTGAGAAGCAAGCATGCACTCCTTCTTATTGAAAAGCACTATGGATACTATCATCATCACCATCATCATATAAAGTTTCAGTTCTTAGGGACACTGTGAGCTTTCTCGAACTCATACTCCTCAGCCGTGCAGCACGGATTAATTTTGCACAAAAATTGGCATCCAAAATGTCCCGCGCCTCTTATTCCCTCTGCCCCAGCGTGAGGAGCGCGTCCCCATTGGTCAACCTCATGGTTCGGATTGTTTTCATCTGCATCCATGTTTACAATCGTCAAAGTCTTATATATATATATATATATATATATATATATATATATATATATATTCAATGACCTTTTTTTTTTTGTTGACATTTGAGAACATCCGTCCAATTGTAAATCAGATGGTAGTAGATCCTTTTTTCTTTGTTTTCTTTTTCTCTCTCTCTCATCTGATCAAGGTCTCTCATATTTTCAAGGGAAACCCACTGGCTGTTCCCCAACTTTCATTATCTGACGCAAAGCTACAAGGCTCCCCTTGCAAGATGCGTGTGTGTCAGAGAGAGATTCACGGGGAGTGAAAGGGAGTGGAGGAAGAGAGGGAAGATGTAGACCGTCTGATTTTAGATCAGACGGCCAAGATTTAAAGTCCCAAGATTATAAATGCACATTTTTGCATCGGCTTTTATCGACATAAAAAAGAAAACCCATCGAGTCACAAGTATAGCTCGGTGATTTCAATTCCTATGTAAAAAGACAAATATGGGAACACACATTTTCATATATTTGGACTTTGGCAACAAGGTGGTATATAAATTAAAGTCACCTAACCTGTTAGGTGAAACTAGACAAAAAGAAAAAATAAGTTTAAAAAAGGGATAACATATATAGCTATGTGAGACAAGAGCTCATGATTATATGTACATATGTATGTAACTTCAAAGTTTGATGATTCAAGGGTTTTTTTCTTTTCCAAAATATTGTTGTTTTTTCCTGAAATTATTGGAGATTCACCCTGCCATGATCTGATCCATAAAATACCTACTTATCCCTAAATACCCGCCCCCTGTACCTCTCCTTAACTCCAATACCGTCATACTAACCTTGTTATGTAACAAAAACGGCCACAAGGCTGCTTGTGCCTGTGTCCACACACACACACAGAGAAAGAGAAAGAGAAAGAGAGAGAGAGAGAGAGCCGGGGTGTTGGGATGAGGAGCTACTAGGAAAAACACACACACACTTAATAATCTATCGTTCTCTGTGTATTATATATCAAACAACTTGGGGAGGAGTTGCCTGTTTGACATCAAGAGTATCACCGATAAGGTACGCAAGGGTGAAGTCCGTAAATTCTGGTTAAGGGGCAGTAATCAAAAATTTTAAAATTTTTATGAGGTACCAATATGCAAATGAAAAAAATTGCCTAAAATATCAACATAAAGAATAAGAAATTTTTAGGATAGTGTGGGTGGGTAATTTCCCACACTAATCCACACCTGCCTCCGCACCTTGCAACAGGGTGACATGATCGACTCTTAATGGGTTAAAGGTTTTGAAAGGAATGGGAAATAAAAAGCAGACTGCTTTTTATGAGTGTACTAACTTCCATTTACTTGTATGTTGGTGAAAGCCTTTAATGAGACACTTACTTGAAGGCTATTTGAATACGACCTCGTGAAAAGATATTCAACTGCAAATACTGTATTTTTGACGAGATGCAAAACCAAAAGATAAATATGTAGCACCCACGATTTTGAACTCATGTTTTTTCCAAGATAACCAACATACTATTTTTTTTTAATATTAGGTGTATTTTGACCATAGGTGATCCATTCTTGTTATATTTCCCCATCTTCTTCCTGTACATTGACGTTATAATTCCTGATTCTTTTTCGAATAAAATGAGAGAAGCCTAAACTCTCAGTACAGTTGGAATGAACAATGTTAAGAGTAATTTGGGTGACATGAGCAGCATTTCTTTTTAGTTGCTCAAAGAAGAGCCGATTCACTTTTCTCCTTAGGGAGGGTCTGCTTTGGGTGTCTTGGGTGCTACTTTTTTCATGATTGAACTTGCACATCAGTATCTTCCCTTTTATAATAGAGAATTTTATGTCTTAAAATTCGAAATGAGAACTAATTACCTATCAACGCCTTCCTGACCACTCCACCAGTCCTCTCAAGGATAATTTGGGACATACTCTTCATGTTATTTATAAAAGGTAAAATGGTAATTGTTTGTTGATTTAACAATTAAACTTTTAAAAATTGTCTTATGACTTTTTTTAGCCATAGAAAAACTTATGTGTTCATTACAATATGAACATATTTGTTAGCCATATACGGAAAAACTAATTTGCATGAACACATCTGCAGTTGTGTCCTCATAAAATTAGATAATTAGGAAACCAAACCAAACTATGGTTCTTTTCTTGTTTATATGATTTGCTAATTTTTAGAAGAAGTGTTCCATTTTTATAATTCATTTACAAAAGAATTCTACTTAAGCTGCCGTGTGCCTGATAACTAAAAATTAAAAAATTTTATTGCTAAAAATAAATTAAATTCTAACAACAGTTTAATGATATTTTTTTTTTTGCTATATTGGTTACATGTGTGATTGATTAATTAAGTGAGAAATGACATTCGAGCGGTGTCCTATTTCAACTAGGGCTAGGCATCGGGCCGGGCTTGGCCCGATAAAAATATAAATCTGAGCCTGATATTGGAAATGGGCCAGCCCGAGGCCCGGCCCGTTTATCGGGCTTTGATTTATGCCCGAGGCCCGGCCCGGCCCGATTATTAACGGACTGGGCCGGGCTTTTTCGGGTCGGGCCACAACAGTTCCTTCTCTCTCCTTGACTTTATAGGTTTACCCTGCTGCCGTGAAGAGCCTTCGAGCAAGCGGGTGCCCCTTTCTATGGATCGTGTGCGAGCAGGACTGGCTGGCGAAGGAGGATTTCAGCGGCAAGGGCCTGGTGGTGCTTTGGTGCAGGCAGATGAATGTCCTCTCTCATCCCTCCGTTGGTGGCTTCTTCACCAACTACGGCTGGAACTCCACCACCGAGGGCGTATCTGCCGACTTGCCCTTCCTCACTTTCTCCATTGCGGTAGACCAAAGTTGCAACAACAAGATGATATGAAGATGGTGGGCAGGGAGAAAATAGCAGCGATGGTGAAGAAGGTGATGGATTTGGAAAGGAAGAACAACAAGGAAATGAGGAGGAGAGACAGGGAGTTCAAAGCAGCGTGAAGTAGTCGTGAATGAAGAACAATGAAAAACCCTAACATAAGTTTATTTTCGAAAAAAAAAATTAATTTATTGTCTGGCTTCCCGGGCCCCCGACGATCACAGTCACGGGCCCGAGCCCGGCCCGTTAGTTACTGGGCCGGGCCCGGTAATGTAAGCCCGATAATCAAATTTTCAAGGCCCGGGCCCAGGTTGGGTCGGGTACCGAGTACCCGGCGGTGGCCCAGCCCGGTGCCCAGGCTTAATTTCAACTTCCAAGAAAGATCTTAGGCACCCATCCTTTATGAGAAAAAAAAAATGTCCTATTTCAACTTAGTCAAAACACATTGAAGTGACCAAAAGTCATTAGATATCACGCTTTGGCCTAAAAAATAGGCAAGTCGCAGAAATAAGATCCAAACTTCATTTCCTAGACTATTATAATTTGATAATCACTGCATGAGGAGGGACTGGCCATGATGGAAAAGATTCTAGTAATTTTTACTGTTAACAAACAGTAAAAATTGATGCGTTAGTTCAGAAAAGACGGGCTTATCAGATAAGGTGTCGGTGACATCTCATTCACACCTATATTTTTCTTGAAATTTTTACAAAGCAAACTGAAAATTTTCTAAAACCTAAACATATGTGGATGCATATACATATATGTGGTCTGGTTGATCAATTAAGATGTCAAAATTAAGAAAATACTTTATGGTCTTCTTGATATTGACTCAGTCCCGTGTACTTTGACTTTCTTAAGTTTATGAGGATAAAAAATTTTCAAATTTTCAGTCATTTTTTAGATTTTGATGTATGCGGTGTACCTCTTATAAGTCGCAAATGAAATATCACATTTTCCTTTTTCTTAATTTTGCATGCCTAAAAGTAAACCGAGGAATCCATTAACCAAGGAAACCTCTTGGAGATGCACTAAATAATCAAGGGCATCCAACAAAGTTTTGCCCTTGAAATGAAAATGCATTTCAGTGTGTCAACAAAGATCTCGCAGCAACTTCTCCTTGATAAGGATGTCAAAAAATCTATGATATCCAATGGAGCCGCTTCAAAAAAAAAAAAAAAAAAAAGATACAGAGAAAAGTCCTAAAAACAAAGGAAACGAAACAGGGAGCTTTTCCTGAGGTACATTACGGCGAGTTTGAAAAATATGAGAACATTACAGTAAGTTGTTCCAAGCTTTAAAAAGTCCTAAAAACAAAGGAAATGAAAAATAGGCGAGAACCTAATAATAAAAACCTCAAGAACTAAGTACATATGCCGCAAACGAAACCTAGAAAATGAAACAAGTAGTTTGGCATTAAAAAAATGTGAAAAATACCTAAAACGAAAAAAAAAAGAAACCAAAATATAAAATACCAAAAATATGTGAGCCATTTAAAACTTGAAAAAAAACTCCTTTTGTGTGACTGTGATACATAGATATAAGATTTGAGACAGGGAGGTTAGTTAATTTACAGATTAATGCTGATTTTTATGTGAGAAATTTTACAGAAAATAGAATTTTACATGCAATGAATTGGTCATATGCCCAAACCATTTTCAGTATTTACAACCAAAAAAAAAAAAATCTTTCAATAGTCCAAATGGGCAGGGGATGCGCTTGAAGAGACAAGCTATAATTAATTGCGTGTCGGTAGATTGAATTGAGTAAGGCTCTGCGCGTATTCGAAAAAGATGACTTCTATGTATACATTCATAGAATCATATATATAGGCGTATGAATATCACAACTTTCTTCAACGAAATTCCCGTTATATTAATAAAGTTAGGCATATTCCTTATATTATTTGTAAAAGTTAAAAAATCGACAATTTTTAGTTGATTTAAAAATAAGCTTATGAACTGTTTTTTTATATTAATTTTGTTTATAGGTGCAAGCTCTTTCATGACTTGTGAAGCAGTTAGTTTCTCATATGCTGCTGAAGTGCAGAACAGCTAAGGCAGCTTGGAAATTTCTGAAGTAAAAGTCTGATTGTGTAATTACAAATGCTCTCTCAATCAAGGAAATGTGGTGCTAGCTGGTGGTCGAAAAATAAGGAAGAAAAGGCTTGTCCTCTTGGAGTCAGATTTCTTCCTCCTTATTTTTAAAATGCACAAAGATATGTTATTGAAAGCGGATTTGGTTACTCAAGATTGGGAAGTAATTGTACTTGATTAAGCTAATAAAAGGAATGCAATTCCTGTCTTTCTGTAGCATTACTTCTGCATTTTGTGGTTCTCAGTCTTGATTACAGCATGGTTTTCCATCTTACATCAATTAGTTCTTGTTTGATATGGATGAGGGTTCGTGAAGTTTAACGGTCATATTTATTTTCCATGAAAAAATTTCCTTGTCTATCAAACAATGAATGTTTTACCCTGAAAAAAAGTTCCAGGCCATCAAACATGGCCTGGATAAAAAAAAAGTTAAATTTAACTGGGTAGTCAGTTTATAGTGGATTTTTCCCCTTGAAAAAATCTTCCCTCAACAAAATCCATGCAATAAAACGGGGCCTAAATAACTCCAGAAAATTTCATTAACACATTTGCCCACTCACAAGTTGATGGAAATCTAAGGTGGCAAATTCTTCCATTGGAATTTCCTAAGGAACAATTTGCATGACGGGAGATAAACAACTTGATTTGGTGTAATATTTATAATTATTTTTAAAGGCATTGATTTTTCATTGCAGTTCATTTTTTTTTTATGTATAAATTTTGTGTAAATGAATATTGAAATTGGAAGAATTTCTTCTCTCTAATTTATATCTATACAAGTACATGGGTATGGGGGGACTTTGCCCGAAACTTGAAACAAGCTGGTGGTGTCTCCGAGGCCTGTTACTCACATTGGTTCTCATAACCAGTTAGTTGAAAGTATGATAAAGGTGTCTGATTTACTTTCCTTAGTTCAAACTCAACTGCCACCCCCAGGCCATTGGGTTTGTGGGGGTATGCTAAAGATAAGGACTGTTCAGCTAAAAAAGGCCATATCGGTCACTCATGCAATAAACACGGCAACTACACAACTATAGAATTTGGTGGCAGTCAAAAAAATATTGGCAAGCGTATCCTTGTGCATCATGTAAGTGATAATGATAAATGTAAATCTCCTCCAAATGAGGGAACAATATCTTCCTTCACTGAGGTACTGGCCGTACATGATGTAACTTAAAAGAGTTCTAATGAATACCTCTTAAAAGAGATGGTGAGGATCGTAGATGATCTCATTTTAGTATGTATATGTGTATGAGAGACCAAGCCAACTGAAGTAATTGAAAAGAACTTATTTCATTTCATAGCACAGGGACATGGTACAAACACGACAGACGCAAATATATATCTAGGAAATCCACAGAATGCATGCACGCATGGTCTTCCCCC
Organism: Nymphaea colorata; assembly: GCF_008831285.2. Lineage (NCBI taxonomy): Eukaryota > Viridiplantae > Streptophyta > Magnoliopsida > Nymphaeales > Nymphaeaceae > Nymphaea > Nymphaea colorata. Next base: position 21,616,265 of record NC_045144.1, on the reverse strand, counting down.
CAACAGCAAGCTTGCACTCTTTGTTATTGAGAAGCACCATAGATACTATCATCATCACCATCATCATATAATTTATAAAGTTTCAGTTCCGAGGGACACCATTAGCTTTCACGAACTCAGCATACTCCTCCGCAGTGCAGCAGCTTTGACAAGGTGGCATCCAATTGTGCCAATTGCTCCCCCGGGAACTGGAAAAGCCTCCTGTTTGGGATTGTTTTCATCTGCATCCATATTCACAATTATGAAAGCGTTCAGCAAATCAACCCTTATTGTTTTCATCTGCATCCGTATTCACAATTATGGAAGCTTTCAGCCAATTAACCCGCAATAAATAATCGAAATTCATTGTGAATGCACCGATATGTTGCTCCGGCAAGTGGTCTGCTTAGTATAAACATACCAGCAGAATTATGGCCTGGTTATAATTTAATTAATATTCTTTTAGCAGCCGATATTATAAAGTCAATCAAAAAGCAGAGCCTTCGGTAAAAACTAACGTCAAACAATTTATTGTAAAAAATGTATATTCTTGCAATGCTTTTTATCAATACAAAAAAAAGAAAAAAAAACACCCCGTCACAAGCATAATCAGCTGATCTTAATTACTATTTATTCCGATTTTAAAACACTTTATCATATATTTGGACTTTGGTTGGCACCAAAATGGTACGAAATTCACCTAATCTATTATGTAAAACTAGCGAAAAGGAAAAATCAGTTTAAAAAGTGATAACATGTTACCAATATAGGTACATGAGACAAAAGCTTTTGATTGTACATGTGTATGTAACTCTAAAATTTTGAAGATTCAAGATTTCTTTTTTTTAATATTGCTGTTTTCTTCTAAAACTATTGGATTAGAATCATTAGATTTTAGGTATTCCCAAGATGCGATCCAACACGCACCTACTTGTATCTAAATACCCAACTCTTGTACGTACCTAGGGGCTGCTGAGGACAATTGCTCAAACCAGCCACAGAATTTGCTTTATTTATATATAAAAACTAAAGAGTGCTTAGGGCTGCACACGAGCCGAGTCGAGCTCGACTCGAACTCGAGTCGAGCTGCCTAACACAAGCTTGAGCTCGACTCGATTAACAAAGTCGAGCTCGAGCTCGACTCGGTTAACTCGATTAACTCGAGTACACAAAAGTTCTTGCTCGATTAAGATTCAGGGAGAGAGAGAGAGAGAGGTGCAGAGCCCCTGGAAGGCGTAGATCGTGCAGGTGGACGAGGGGTGGTAGTCAGAGGACACTGGAGGAATGCGGTGGTGGTCGGACGGCTTCAATGTTGCTGCGATAGAAGAGAAGACGCCTTCTGATGGATCTTGCATGTTGGGGAAAATGAAAGCCCTAAAAAAATAACAGTTAGAGACAGGCGTTTCATGTTGGGGAAAATGAAATCCCTAAAAAAATCACAGTCAGAGACAGGCGTTTCATGTTGGGGAAAATGAAATCCCTAAAAAAATCACAGTCTCATCACCTGCAAGGTGGCGGTTGTGGAGCTGGACGAACGGTGGTGGTTGGACGGCAACCAATACAGCTGCGGTAGAAGAACAGGGACAATTGAGAGAGAGACCACGAGAGTTTAAGAGAGAGAGAGGCAAAGAAAGGGCACATGAAAAAGAGGGGAACATACCTGGTGCAACGAAGGAGGAACTCGGCAGGCCGGACGGTGGAGCTGGACCAGCTGGTGGTTAGATGCCGAATGTCGGACGGTGGAGATGGTGTGCGGCGGACCGGGCGGACCGGCGGAGTCACGGAGAGGAGAGCTCTGAGGTCTGAGGATAGTAGAGTCGACGGAAGAGAGAGACTCGAAAGGGGAAAAGAAAAAAAAAGTATATAACCAATGAATTTTTACCCTAAACCATTGAATCGGTTTTCAAGATTTAACTCGTTTTATAAAAACGAGTCGAGTCGAGTATAAACGAGTCGAGTTCTGAAAACTCGACTCGTTTACTTATTCGAGTATCATTATAAGCTCGAACTCGACTCGTTTATAAACGAGTTGAGCTCGAGCCGAGTTTAATCGACCGAGTTCGAGTCGAGCCCGAGTTGGCTCGACTCGTTGTGCAGCTCTAAGAGTGCTCCTCTAAGTTTGAAATTTAAAATAAGAGTGTCCCTTAACTAGAAATTTCTGGTTCCACCACTGTGTACCTCTCATTAAACCTTGTGATGTAACAAAACAGCCACAAGGCCTAAGAATGTAACTAAGCAAGGTAAGCTGGAAATAAGGGGCCGTATGATGGCCTGTAAATATATTTCTGGAAATATAAGAAATGAAAAAATGGAATGGAAAAAATTTTTCCGATTCCAATTTTGGTGTGTGTATGATGACTCAGAAATATATTTCCAATTCTATATTTCTGAGTTTGATGGTACAGAAATATATTTTCAGATTTCCAAAAAATTAATTCTTAGTTTGATGATAAGAAAACATTTGACCAGATTTACAAAAATGAGATAAATAACCACACCAAGTACACCTAACAAACCACATTCACTTGTGCACAGTTTGTCACACGTAGTGCCCTGGTTGCAAATTGAACTGAACAAGAACAGACGGACCATATACTAAATAAACAACAGCAAAAAATGGTATGCACGCCTCAACAGTTATTCACAATGTAAAAATAGGTTAAACCATGGTGCTTCAGGTATCATAATTTCAGTTAATTCTAAAAAGCTTGAACAGGTATGACCATTTTTGCCACGACAAGTCCCTTCTGCCTTTATTAAGACCGCTTAACTGGACAGGCCCAAGAACACCAGCATTCCAGGTCTCAAAATGGTTACCTACATTCTATCACAAAGCAATAGAAGATTTTTATTTCAGGAAAACATCTTGCTAATGCTAAATCTCATATTCAGATTATAATGTGAATGAAATTTGAGGAAACTAACCGGCAGGCCTACTGCTATTAGAAGTGCAATTCTGTTGCTTCCAGCCCAGAGTCTCTAGACTGCCGTATACAGAATCTGCCATTCTTGAGGAATTGTTCGTTTCCATTTATATTGACACTGAAAAGTGAAAACAATACCACAAAGAGAAGGATCTTTTATGACATGAAAATCTTCTGAAATTCAAGCAACTTCTGCTTCCTCCAGTGTTCCTGAATCAAGTGGTTATGCAAAGAAGAAAGTTACTCACTCTGTCATGTATTGCAAGTAATCACTAACGTCCCTTGTAACATTTATCTGTTCTAAAAGCCCCACAACTGTGAATGGATCATCACTGTATGAAGCAACTGCCTCATCATATGATGCCCATGATCCAAGGTTGCTTACAGGAACCATCTGTGGACTTCTAGTTTGGACACCAACCTGTACCAGCATGTTACAATGGTGAGCATCCAGGACATGTCTATAATAAATGAAACATAAGACACTGTAACTTTCACCTTTGCCGTGTTAGAAACTACATTTGTACAATCAGGGAGAACGCTGATTTGACCATGGTGGGAGATTATAGTGCCTGTTCCTGAAAGTTACTGTGGCAGTGGCTCGTTGATCATAGTTTGCAAGGAAAGCAGCACAAGCCCCAGTTCTTGAGGTGAACACATGAGACTAGAGAAGGAAAAAACGGAGTTTAATACTCCTGTAAAAGAGTTAATTTCTAGCAACCAACCAGTGCAAAGAAGGGAAGCCCTTTTACCTCTCGATAGTGCCCAAGTGAAGCCACAGTAGGATCCCCAGATACCAAAGCTGGTTCACATAGCTTTATGGCCCTGTGTAGATCTTTAAGATGACCCCATTTTGGCTGCCTGATCATTCCTGTTTAAGAGATTAAAATGAATGATTGGATCTTTGAGGCAAGAGATATCTTGTAACAAGTCTACAGCAGAAAAATTGTTCTAATCATTGATAACAGCTAGAAGGCTTTTTAATTGACAAGAATTGTTTTTCTGTACCATATTCATCTAAAGGAGCATCATAATCATAGCTAGTCGCAATGAAAGGTCCACCAGCAGTTCGACCAAAGTTAGTTCCACCATGATACTGGCAAGTAGACAATGGCATATAAGTTAAATTAGTTTGAACAGTCTACAGCAGAAAAACCAAAAGATTCCGTTAATTTAATAAGAAAGCATGTTCAAATGGTTCAGAGTTCAGACAGGTCCTGAGGTACTTACCACGTAATAGTTCACAAAGGAACCCCCTTTCTGTATGAAACGGGCAACAGCAAATGCCATGTCTGTTAAGAGTCACCACCGACTCAAGAGTCATCACCAACTCTCACGAACCATCTTGAGTCTTCTCTCTTTAAATCGGTGGCTACTAAAAGTAATAATAAAAAATTAAAACAAAAATTAATGAGAAGTCTGTGGAAGCATCCACCACCGACTTCCTCTCCCTATAAATAGGGATGATGGGTATGTAAGTGAGTGTGTAAAAAATTGTGAGTTGAGTGTGTGTGAAAAGAAAGAGTGTCTTGAGTGGGTGTGCTCACTTCGTGAGCTGCTTGGGTGGTACGAGTGCAGCAAGGTGTGTAAGTGGGGTAGCTCATTACATGAGCTAGTGAGGTGAGTCTTTCTTAGACTCTTGGTGTTCATGTAATATTTTATTATTAAAAATAGCAAGTTCATTTTGTGAATTTTGTTGGTGTTGTTATTAAGTTGTTATTAAGTATACTCTGCCAAAGTTATTATTGAGTATCATTTTGGACGTCGAGACTCTGCTGGATTTTTTCCGCATAAATTTGAGTTCGGATTTGAGTTATATATAGGGTCCGCATTACGCGTTTTCCAACAACTGGTATCAGAACGAGGTTCTGTCTGAGGGCCATTTTACTAGTGAGATTAATTGGGCCAATTATATTCTGAAATTATGGCAGCATTAGCGGTTGCATTAAATAATATTGAGAAGCTTAACAATAGCAATTATAGCTATTGGAAATCTTGCATGGAGTCATATTTTCTAGGACAGGAATTATGGGAAATAGTATTGAGATCAGATACAAATATTCCTGTCGACGAAGAAGCTAGAAAAAAATGGATGGTCAAAGCAGGGAAAGCTCTATTTGCAATTAAAGTATTAATCGAGAAAGATTTATTAGAGCATATACGAGATGCTACGACTCCTAAAGAAGCATGGGATGCTTTTGCAACTCTATTTTCACGAGCTAATGATGCCCGCCTACAATTGTTGGAAAATGAGTTAGCTACATTAACTCAGGGAAACATGTCGATAGCAGAGTATTTTATGAAGGGTAAAAATATTTGTAGGGAGATATCACAAATTGACCCTGAGTCTAAAATTAGTGAGGCCCATATGCGGCAAATTCTTATTCGCGGACTTCGTCCAGAATTTGGCAGTTTCATAATTGGTGTTCAAGGCTGGCCAGTTCAACCAACTTTGTTGGAATTAGAGAATCTCTTGATCAATCAAGAAACGTTAGCGAAGCAAATGGTTGGGCTTTCTCTCAAAGGAAATAATGAGGAAGCGTTGTTTAGTAAGGGTCAGAGATCACGTTGGCCAGCTAAGCCAGCCATTCTGACCCTAAATGGGAATATTGACGAAAAGAAGGAGAAAAATGTAGAAAAGAAAACAAGAGAAACTACACAGCAGTGGAGACCAAAGAAGAATTGTTTTAGATGTGGAAGGTTGGGACATTTTGTTCGTGACTGCAGAGTCAAAATAAATGAAGGAAATACAGTTACGACAAGTAAGCAATATGGGGGAGCTAACGAGACTGTACAGAAAAGTTCATTTCTATACTCAATGGAGGTTAAAGAAGATATTACACAAGAAAGATGTAATTCTGCCCATACAAAACCAGTAAAAGAAAAAGAAGAGAAGATCAATTATCAAACTAATTGGATAATTGATTCTGGATGCTCAAATCATATGACTGGTGATGAGAGCAAGTTTGTAAGTATGAAAGAATATGATGAAAATCAAGTTGTTGTTACAGCTAACAACACAAAGCTCTCAGTGGCACATATTGGAGATGCAGAGGTTGTAGCCAACTTTGGCAAAGACCGGATTTTACGGAACGTTTATCATGTTTCAGGAATGACTAAGAATCTGTTGTATGTGCCACAACTTACAGCTTTAGGGCACTATGTTGTGTTCCGCCCAAATGATGTAAAAGATTATAAGGATGCAGATGTTCAAGGAACTCCTATGTTTGAAGGAAGGAAAGTTGAGTCAATATATGTCTTGTCCGCAGAAACAGCATATATTGACAAAGCAAAGAAGCATGACACTGCAGATATCTGGCATGAGAGACTCGCTCATGTTGGATACAACAAACTTCAGGAGATGTCTAATAAGGGGCAGTTGATTGGCCTGCCCAAGCTTGAGGTACGAACTGACAAAGTATGCCCAGGATGTCAGTATGGAAAGGCGCACAGGAGGCCATACAAAGAATCAAAATATAGAGCTAAAGCGCCATTCGAGCTTGTGCATTCAGACGTATTCGGCAAAGTACCAGACCCATCGGTTGGAGGTAAATGGTATTTTATCACTTTTATTGACGATTTTTTTGAGATATACTTGGGTCTATTTTATGAAAGAAAAGTCTGAAGCACTTGAAAAATTTAAAGAGTTTCGCCAGATGGTGAAAAATGAACTTGGGCATAAAATTTGGTGTCTACGCACCGATAATGGTGGCGAATATACATCTGACATGTTTATAGCATACCTGAGGCAACATGGTATTCGAAGACAATTCACATGTGCCTATACGCCATAGCAAAATGGAGTGGCAAAACGGAAAAATCGCCACATAACAGAAACATGTCGAAGTATGATGCATGCAAAGAACATGCCACCAAGATTTTGGGCCGAGTGTGTCAGCACTGCTGTACACGTAATTAATCGACTACCAATGCCATGATTTAATTTCAAGTCTCCATATGAAATGCTTTATAAAAAGAAGCCATCTGTGAGCTATTTTAGAGTATTTGGTTGTGTATGTTATGTCTTTATATCTGAACAGCACAGGACTAAGTTCGACAAAAAGGCACAGAGATGTGTCTTTGTTGGATATGATTCATATCGGAAGGGATGGTGATGTGCTAATCCTAACACAGGTCAAGTTCATGTTTCTCGCGACGTCATCTTCAATGAAGCATCATCGTGGTGGTCAGAAGAAAAGAAAGTGCTTCCAGACTCTCCAGTTTTTGAGAAAGATGTTCGAAACAAAATACAATTCGAGATGAATCAAGGCGAACCTGAGTCGGAAGTTTTAGAAGCAAGACGACCAGATAAACAAATTCATAGCCCAAGACAAGAAGAACGTGCAGATTCATGGAGAACTGGAGTCAGTCCAATCCAACAAAGAACTGCAGAAGAAGAAAGACCATCACAATTTGAAGAGCCAGAAGAAGCACCCATAACACTAAGAAGATCAACGAGAATACCAAAACTAAATCCCAAGTATGTAGATGCAGACTGCCATCATGGAGGAAATCGAGCCAGCTTCTTTTGAAGAAGCAAAAGATGTTGAAAAATGACAATCAGCAATGAAGGCATTGGAGCATAACGAAACTTGGGAGCTCGTACCAAAGCCTGCAGGAGTAAAGCCCATTACTTGTAAGTGGGTTTACAAAATAAAAAGAAAGACAAATGGCTCAGTTGATAGATATAAGGCTCGACTAGTCGCGAGAGGATTTTCTCAGCAATATAATATTGACTTTAAAGAAACTTTTAGTCCTGTTGCGAAGATTACATCCGTACGTATTCTGATAGCCATTGCTGCAAGCAAATCCTGGAAGTTATAGCAAATGGATGTAAAAAATGCTTTCTTATATAGAGATCTCGACCATGAAATCTATATGGAGCAGCCTCAAGGATTCAAATCTCCAAACAAGCCAGACTACGTCTGCAAGTTAAGAAAAACACTCTATGGACTGAAGCAAGCACCCAGAGCACGGTACGAGAAAATAGCTGAATTTTTTGTGTTTAGTGGATTTCAAGTCTCCTCAGCAGATTCAAGTCTCTTCGTCAAGGCAAGAGGTACGAAACTTACTATTTTGTTAATTTATGTTGATGATTTAATTATTACTAGAGATGACAATGAAGAAATTAATCTCATTCGTGAACATCTCACGGTAAGATTCGAAATGAAAGAGCTAGGAGAGTTGTGACACTTCCTTGGATTGAAAATTGATTACGAAACTCAAGGATTATTTTTAAGTCAAAAGAAGTATGCTCATAACTTACTACGTAAATATTGTTTGCTCAGTTGCAAACTTATCTCGACACCAATTGAGATCAATGCAAAACTTAGAATTAATGAAGGAGACAGGCTCGACGATGTTATTATGTATCGACAACTGGTTGGAAGCCTAATCTACTTAACATTATCAAGACTAGAGATTGCCTATGCAGTTGGTGTTGTGAGCAGGTTTATGCAAACTCCAAGGAAGCCACATTTAGAAGCACTAAAAAGAATATTAAGGTATATCAAAGGAACTCTTGACTTTGGTATACTTTATGAGAAGGGGCCAACTTGTCAACTTGTTGGTCATTGTGATGCGGATTATGCTTGAGACTTATCAACTCGAAGATCAACCACTGGATATACGTTTAGTCTTGGAAGTGGTGCAATTTCATGGTGCAGTAAGAGACAGCCGACAGTTTCACTGTCTACAACCGAAGCAGAGTATGGAGCAGCATCTCAAGCAGCACAAGAATGTGTGTGGTTGATGCGACTACTGAAAGACATCAAACAAAATGTGGATTATGCAGTGAGACTCTACTGCGATAATCAAAGTGCAGTCAGACTTGTAGAAAATTCTGTCTTCCATGCTCAAACAAAACACATAGAAGTGGAACATCATTTTATCAGAGAAAAAGTACTCAAAGGAGAGATTCAGTTGCAGCCAGTCGCTTCAGGACATCAAGTTGCTGACATATTTACCAAAGGCTTGCCAGTACAGATATTCACCAAGTTTCGAAGAAGGTTGAGAGTCATAAGTAGAGAGTCGGTAATGAGAGGGAGATTATTAAGAGTCACCACCGACTCAAGAGTCATCACCGACTCTCACGAACCATCTTGAGCCTTCTCTCTTTAAGTCGGTGGCTATTAAAAGTAATAATAAAAAATTAAAACAAAAATTAATGAGAAGTCGGTGGAAGCATCCACCACCGACTTCCTCTCCCTATAAATAGGGATGATGGTATGTAAGTGAGTGTGTAAAAAATTGTGAGTTGAGTGTGTGCGAAAAGAAAGAGTGTCTTGAGTGGGTGTGCTCACTTCATGAGCTGCTTGGGTGGTACGAGTGCAACAAGTTGTGTAAGTGGGGTAGCTCATTACATGAGCTAGTGAGGTGAGTCTTTCTTAGACTCTTGGTGTTCATGTAATATTTTATTATTAAAAATAGCAAGTTCATTTTGTGAATTTCGTTGGTGTTGTTATTATGTATACTCTGCCAAAATTATTATTGAGTATCATTTTGAACGTCGAGACTGCTGGATTTTTTCCGCATAAATTTGAGTTCAGATTTGAGTTATGTCTTCAGCAGGCCGTTGGGGAATTGCCCCACCGAACTCTGTATACCTAAGTCACGCTGAATATGAACAATTTTCTGAGAAACCATAGAGCTGCTTAGATAGAACACATAGCAAAAACTGTCTGCCCGCATAGTAGGAAATGAATGTGAATTCAGAATATGATAAATTAAACAAACTGCAAATACTACGAACAAAGAATTACCATCCAGTCCACGCTTCTGTCCACATGTTGGGCTTGTATGGCTTGTTGGGAGTGAAGTAGTCGCAGTAATAACCATTGCATGCATTGATCTGTTCAACTGTTGATCAGGAAGAGAGCGACAAATCTTAGCGACAAGAGTTAAAACAGAATCGATTTGTACTTTTCAACAGTTGACTGCTAATCCACGGGGATGGAGAAGTAGAAACAGCTTAAAAGAGGAACCATGTCAGCCAATCTAAGTTGAACGGGAAAATCTAGCCAAAGTTCCTGTCCATACCCTGAAAGCCATACGAAACTGGTTTTTGTTTCGGACACCAGAAAATTTTCCTTTCTTGTATTCCTTTTCCTGGGCGTTGTTCTTCAACCCTTGCTTCCTGCAAATCCAGATTTTTGCTGAAATAATTTCCAGAAAAGAGCAGCATATCTGACGCTGCGGTACGCTCACCTGAGAAGAAACCAGAAAAATATACAAAAACAGAAGGGGATTGATGCTCACGGAAGAGATCCAGCACGCAATAGAAAAAAAAATTGAAAGAGGGATACGTGAACGATAAACAAGAGTGCAGACATCAGGCAGATTGCTTGAGCGCATTAAAAAAGGCTCCATTCAAAAGGCCTACTTGGAGAGGGGAACAAGAGAGAGAATGAGAGAGAGAGAGAGAGACAATACCTTGTGAGAAAGAGAGGAATGGGAGGCTCGCGGCTGCACTGCTCGGGTGGAGTGGAGGCATGAAACTCTGATGCGGAGAGGGAGAGGAGAATGGAGAACGCGTCTTCTGCGTGTGCCTCGACGAGAAAGAAGAGGGAGTGGCTGCGCTACAGGAAGGAAGAGAAGGAAGACGGGAAGACACGCTCGCGTGCCCTAACGGGCAAAAATAAATTTCGGGAAAAAAATTTCTCTCTCTAGTGGAAATTTTTTTCAGAAAAAAATTTTTGAAATCGGCGTCAACGGTCAAATAAATTTTTCTGCATTTGTTAGAATGAAAAAATTTTAAATTTTTGATTTTTTTTTCTCAACTGCGCATCAAACGTCCCTTAAAGGAGTAAAGGTAACTGTCAAAGTATGCTCTCCAAGCATGTAACAAAAACTAAAGAAAAAGCTGCAAAAAGCCAAATCAATGGGCACGCTCATATACGTGTCGTTAAGAAATATGCTATTGTGTGTGGTCGTAGTCTACTTGTGCCTGTGTGCATGTGCAGGGGAGAGAGAGAGAGAGAGAGAGAGAGAGAGAGACGGAGGCTGTTCTATCATCAGCTGGAGAGACCCCAAATACCGAACACCAATAGAGACAACCACAAAGTAATCTAAATCATTCCCTCTGTACCATACATCAAGTGTGTCACCAACACGGTAGAGGCAAAGCCAGAAAGTTCGAGCTAAGATGCAATAGGCATAAAATGTAAAAGTTTTATGGGCACAAATATGTAAATGAGAAAAATTGTTTATAAATATTAACACAAAAAATAAGATTTTTTTAGCGCCTGCAACAGGGGAAGAAGATCTATTCTTGATGGGCAAGAAAGAGGACAGCAAGAGAAGGGCAACAAAGAGGATTGAAATGGAAATACGCTTCATTGTAAATAGCTACTACAATTGGTGGAGGAAGCAACTGCAACTGGTGAGGAAGACTGGATGAGTGCACTGCAAAATGAGACTTCCTCCATCGTCTAGTTATAGGCGTGACCTGAGACTTAGTAAGAGATCAAGTACATCTCTATTACGTAGGTAAAATGAATGAAGGTGGACCATGTACATCATCTCATCAGTGAAGTAAAATATGTCATCTCCATTGTGTAGGTAGAATGTCATCTCCATTAGGTATAGATGAAGCTTGCGTCTTCGACTAAACAACTAAGAAAGCCGCCCTCCGTTGCTGGTCAGGACTGCATCAGAGAACGGGATGCTGGGACGCCCTACATCACAAATAATTAACTGGAGATTGCGATCACCACCGCCAAATCCCTGCTCTACACTCGTATAAGTCCCTTCCTTAACCTGCACCCTTTAATGAGACACTTGTAGGCTATTTGAACACGACCTCCTGAAAATATACTATTCAACAGCAAGTACTGTATATTTGACCAGATGCAAAACGAAAAGGTAAATTTGACAACGGCAAAGAGAAAGCAGAACAAGTGGGTGTCATAGATGTGGCATCCACTATTTTGAACTCATATTTTTCTAATTAAGGTAACCAACATACGATTTTCGACCTCGACAGTCTTATCCTTCAACCTCTGTTCTTTTTCTTCACCCTCACATTCTTCTGGCTGTCGTTCTTCGTAAAAAGGAGAAGAGGACTTCTCAAACAACGTTTGAAATCATTTCACGTTACTTCTAGATTTGGGCCTGATGGAAGCTTTCATCTAGGGACCATTATTATCTCGAGTCACTAAGATCCATCTGTTGAAGAACAATGCATCGATAAAACCATCTGTTCTGTTCCATACCTAATTTTTCATCGCTGATCAATTGAATATAGGTTAAGATGGTTTTATTAGATTACTGCATTCAAGAATTGTACAAATTAATGTGTATGCTGTATGATGTTTTAATAGATATGAAAAATAAAAACACATCAAAGTAAATATAGATCTTGAAGGTCTGCTATATCTGTTAAACTGACGCTGCATAAAGACGAATCATGATAATTGCGACTATACATGTGTTAAGACTCATATTGTGGGAAAATGTCGAAGTGGATATTATGGAACTTTTTGGTTTGCATTATATCATACTGACTGATTCTAAAGCTTCCTTATTAATCTGAACTGTTTTTCACCTAAACAGTTAATAGTTTAGAACAGCGGAACTATGTCTTTCAAATTCTCCAGTTGCCTTCTTGAGGAACGGGCTATTATTTTTCTTCGTAATATAAAAGATTGGCATTATAAATAATGAGCTGGACCCTTTTCATTTATTACACATCTAAACCATGCCCAGGGAGGCAGATTCAATGCTCGGATGCTAAAATGTCCAAAATACTTGGGGAAGAAAAATGAAAAGGTGAAAAAATTTCACCCTTTTGAGAAAGACGGACAAGCTCTCCCTTCCCTTTTGAGAAGGACCTCTTTCACAGTGCTACATGGGGGCTTATATGACTGATTTCATGCATTTTTTTCATCCAGATGACTTGTACAGTATGATACGGATAACACTGATTTAGACTTTTAAGACAAACCAAACACTAATCGGGCGATGCACTCCACTAAGCGGGTGATGCACTCCAATTAGTTGAGAATCAAAGACAGGCAGCTCAGTCCCAAATGAACGCGTTAGTTGTAAATATGAAGGGATTCAACATGAAAAGATAGAAGTGAACTCAGAATGTGATTTAGACACATTATTCATAAACGAACTCTTGTTTGGGTTTACTACCAGCTAGTTCGTTTACCTTTTGCAGTAGAAGTAATAATAATAATAATAACAATAGTATAGTGTTTGTATGTGTTTAGTGTATGTAATTGAACACAACTTATTTAATTTCATTGCACAGGTACAAACACGACATACTGTAAATATATATTGGTTCTCGCTAACAACAAGAACTAGGAAATCTTCAGAATGCATGCATGATCTTCTGCCGAGCAGCAAACATACACTCCTTATTGAAAAGCACCACAGATACTATGATCATCACCATCATCGTATAAAGTTTCAGTTCGGAGGGACTCCGTGAGCTTTCTCGAACTCATCCGGCGGGCAGTTAAAATGTCAAACAATACCGCCTCCAATGACGCCTCCTATGGCGTGTCCAATGCCTTCTCCAACGCCGCTTCCAAAGCCAAACTCATGATTCGGATTGTTGTCATCTGCATCCATATTTACAATTATGAAAACTTTCAGATTTATATATAAATTGAATGACCGTCCTTTTTTTTTTTGGTGGACATTTAAGAACATCTCGTCCAATTGTAAGTCAGATGGCTTAGATCCTTTTTTTTTTGTCTCTCTTGTATTTTCAAGGGAAGCCCACTGGCTGTTCCCCCACTTTAGTTATCTGACGCAATGCCCCAAGGCACCCCTTGCAAGATGTATGTGTGTGTGTCTGAGAGAGAGAAAGAGAGAGATTCACGTGGAGTGAGAAGGAGGGCAGGGGAGGAAGAGGGGGAAGATGTAGACCGCCCGATACTAGATCAGTCGGCCAATATTTAATGTCCTAAAAATAGATTGTTATTATTTTTTTTGTATTGTTAAAACCTATGTTCAAGCAACTGGCTGTTATAAATGCACATTTTGCATTGGCTTTTATTGACATAAAAAAGAAAACCCATCCAATCACAAGTATGGCGGGATGATTTAAATTCCTTATAAAAATACAAATATGGTAACACACATTTTTATATATTTGGACTTTGGCAACAAGGTGGTATATAAATTAAATTCACCTAATCTGTTAGGTGAAACTAGACAAAAAGAAAAAATAAGTTTAAAAAAGGGATAACATGTATAGCAATATAGCTATGTGAGACAGGAGCTCATGATTATATGTACATGTGTATGTAACTTCAAAGTTTGAAGATTCAAGGTTTTTTTTTCAAACTATTGCTGTTTTTTCCTGAAATTATTGGGTTAGAATAACTAGATTTAGGTCGGGCCAAGATCTGACCCATAACGTACCTACCTATCTCTCGTTAACTCCAATACTGTCATATTAACTTTCTTATGTAACAAAAACAAACACAAGGCCGAAGAATGTGGCTGAGCATGATAATCTGGAAATTAACGAGTAGAAGCTAACAGCAACACTATGCCTGCATGCATGTAAACAAATACTATAGAAAAAGCTGCAAAAACCGAATCAACGGGTACACTCATATATGCCTTTGAGCAATTCTGTGCGTAGGGCTGCACACGAGCCGAGTCGAGCTCGAGCTCGCCCAGCTCGAACTCGACTCGGCTCGAAATGCTCGAGCTCGAACTCGAGTCAAGTTTCTAACACGAGCTCGAGCTCGACTCGACTATACATAGTCGAGCTCGAGCTCGGCTCGTTTAACTCGTTTAACGTTTAATTATTAAACCAATAGTCGAGCTCGACTCGTTTAACTCGTTTAGTCGAGCTTGACTCGTTTAACTCGTTTAACGTTTAAGAATTAAACCAATAGTCGAGCTCGACTCGTTTAACTCGTTTACTGAATCAAACCAATTGTATTACTGCTAACAATTTCATCAAAAAGATATATAAAACCAACCGGCATTAATTATGTTCAGATCGTCAACAATTTTTGGAATACATTATACATACAAGCAGTGATTGTATCAAGTTCGAGATCACAGCAAGAACAATCTGAGGGGCATAGTGGAAAATTTCAAGTTCGTGATACATTATACATACAAGCAATGACTGCAAACACCACCTCATGTTGATCTTTCTCAAACCTGTCAGGTCACCAAATTCATCAGGGAAGCTACTGATGGTTGCACAGTCAGACACAAAAAAATCTGAGGCTCTTTAGTTTGATAATCTCACATAATCCAGGAGGTAGACGCACCAAATTACTGCAATAGTCAATCTTGAGTTTTGTGAGCTCTGGAAACATGTCTGCAATATTCAGTCCTGAATGGCAATTGGCCTCATCAACGTCACAAAAGAACAGTGATGATTTGCAACAATTAGACTTGGCAGAATACATGGCCAAGTCTCTTAGTAGATCATGTTGAAAAACAAACAGGTCATTGAAGATACCATCCTCAACAGCATCATTCCTACATGATCAGAAATATAAACCAATATGGGGTTTATCAAAGACATGCAGACAATCCAACATTTATCGACCTTGATTTCATACCTCATTTGTATTTTGCATGGATGATCATTGCAGCCTGACCAATCAAAAGAATGAAGTTCAGAAAACAGTAATAGGGAAGGTTAAATTCAAACCAGTTGGACGGGTAAAGAATTTTGGCAACCTGTTACCGTGTTACGACATTTACATATGTGACTACTTGCATAAAACAAGATGGGTTCAAATGCTATGAACTTCCACCATTCACTAAGCAATCAGAAAAAAAAAGGAGCAAAATTGAATGCAAATTGTGAAGGGTTCAAAGAAAACAAAGCAAATTTCATAGACAAAAAAATGTTAAGCTAAATGTGATTGTTCTCAAGATAATATTCTAGCAAGAAAAACCTAATTCACTGAAGGCAGGGGTGGATGTCAGCATTTTTTGAAT
Source organism: Nymphaea colorata (assembly GCF_008831285.2). Lineage (NCBI taxonomy): Eukaryota > Viridiplantae > Streptophyta > Magnoliopsida > Nymphaeales > Nymphaeaceae > Nymphaea > Nymphaea colorata. The sequence goes on along the minus strand of NC_045144.1, from coordinate 21,600,426 downwards.
CTCTGGTGAGATTATCTGATATTGAGTAGCTTAAGCTGCAATGTGTAGAGAATGCTGCTGCCATAGAGAAAGAGCTGTCACAGCCAGGGAGAGAGCTGCCGCCACCGGAGATGTTACTATCACCGCCAGATTGCTCACCAAAGGGAGGGGCGGACGCAGTGTTTTCTGGTGAGAGTTTTTGAAGTTGAGCAGTTTGAGCTGCAACGAGAAGAGGCAGCAATATTGACGTGTTCACTTCTGAAAAATCACGATACCATGTTTGTCAACAATCACGATACCAGCATCTATCATTCTGGCACGAACATCCATATTAGGGTCAGCCTGCAATTACATTGGCCAAAAAGGTCATATATCATACATGTTCTTCAAAGAAAATAAAACAATGGGAAGCTATAGAAATACATTAGTATATAAAATTTTGTTGACAAAAAAATGTCAGAAATAAAATTATGTGTTTCACAATACCAAAGAGGAAAAATAAAACAAAAATTTGTCAAAACATTTGCAGATCTCAACATGAACAACAAGGGAACGGAAGAGAAGTAAAGACAGGAAAGTTATAGCAATACATTAGTATTAGTCTATTAGAATATGATTAAACAAAAGAAATCAAAAATAAAATGAGGTACTTCACTATATCAAAAAGAAAAGAAAAATAAGTTAAACATTGAGAAGAAGGAAAGACTGGAAAGGCATAACAAATCTAAAACCATGTTCAGGTCAGAAGAACCTACCAGTGCACAGGATATTAAAAATGTCATGACCACAGGAAGATCCATAGTTCTCAAAACATCAGCAGATGAGTATAAAGCCAAGGCTATTCCTTGTCTACCAAGCCAGTTTATATCTGTTCCATCTCCTATATTTCCAATATCATGAATATACAGTGAAAATAAATTTGAAAGGGTTTCCTGCCAAAGAAAGTAGTTAGAAAGGTTCACCTATCACATAATTTAAAAGCATAACTGGAACATGATGAACCTGTATAGAATCAAGATTTTCATCCAGCGCTGCAGCTAATGCCTCTGCAGCTGCCTCCCTTACATTAAAGTTTATATGAGAAAGGGCAGCAAAAAGTCCAGAATAATCAGTCCCAAAATCGTAGCCATAACGATCCCAGATATCCTCTACAACTTCTGCAATTAACTGGAAGAAATGCAACATGCATGTTCAGACAGCACGCCTCATCGATACCTACCACAGACCAAGCAGTACGCCAGTACCTATAATCTGAGACAGCAATCTCATGTTGGACATAGGCCAGAAAAAGCACTTCTTTGACTTCATCAACAAGACAAATTCCTTGCATAAAGATCCAATGTTCCATCGCTCCCCCCTCCAACCATCTCACAATCTAAGGCAGCCACTCAACGAAGTTGGTGGTTCTAGTGCACAAAGATACAAAGAGAACTGATTCCCACTCCCAAAGAAAACACAACTCGTTGTTGGAACTAGCCAATGGCTAGTCGGCTGATACAAAGGCAGCAGAAAATAGGGAACAAAAATACAAGAAAAGAATAGAAAAATACAGATGAAAAAAATAAAAATACACGTGAAAAAGATCTACACATGTACATGCTTATGTATTCAAAACAATACTATGTGATGGAATACATGTAATCATATATATATATATATATATATATATATATATATATATATATATATATATATATATATATATATATATATATATATATATATATATATATATATATATATATATATATATATATATATATATATATATATATATATATATATATATATATATATATATTCGAATAAAACCAATGTTTACACTTCTAAGATTCAACAAGGAACAGCAGTCATAGAATCTTTGAAAGTGGAATACAAGATCCACAGCCATGAAGGCAATTCAGTACACAAACTGTGTTCAGAAAATTATCTGGAATTCAGGTGGCCCATCATTTTGGAGCTTGTTTAAGGCTGGATTAACATACCCTTTTGAAGCAAGAAGTTTTCCATCTGAAACAGACACTAGAACAATAAACAAATGAATAAAACTAGTACACAGAAAAAGATCAAGAAAAACTACAAGAGGCAACTGAAACAGACACTAGAATCACATTAGATCAAGAAAAAGAAGAAAACAAAACAACAAAAAAAAAGGCATTACCAAGAGGCAACTTGAATCATTCTAATGATATATATTCACTTGATTCATCCTCAACCTGAAAGAAATACATATAGTCAACTAACAAATGATTCACAAAATATTTAATGAATACAATTTATTCAAAATATACTTACTTGTGTTACAACTTCATGCATTGGATCACCATCATTCTTTACCCAATTACCCAAACAAACCAAAGCTTCAACTGTTTTTTGCACCAATGAACTACGACTATCATTAACAATTTCCTATACTGAAAGCTCTTTCTGAAGCAACAGAAGTTATTGGAATTGACAATAAATCACGTGCCATTTGTGAAAGAATTCGATACTTAGATTCTTTATCCTTCCACCATTGCAAAATATTGAAAGAAAAAGCATCACCATTATTATCATGCTTAATCAATCCGTCCTCCAAATATGTGTCTATCTCAGATTTGGTGACCTGAAAAGCAACATTCTCAGCTTTACCTAACAAGTTAAAAAATAGATTTATTCCACATTGTGGGGTGTCTCGACTCTCTCGACTTTGAATACTAGAGGAATTAGTTGAAGCAGTAGAAATATTGACATCCACTTCATTTCTTTGAATGTAACTTTGATATACATCTTGTAAAGATTATTTTACCATTTGCATTTGGTCTTCCCTTTCTTCTCTTGATTGGTAAATTCTTGAAAAGACAAATTCTGATAATGTGAGTTTCACGCGTGGATCTAATATGGATGCAATAATCATTATCAAGTTACAAGATTTTCAATATTTATCAAATTTCTCCTTCATTTTCACTGTCATTGCCTTCATAAACCCACCTTCACTTTCAACTTTTTCCTGCAATATTGCTTGAACTCTTCAAATTTCAAGAAAATATAAGTTTGCTGTTGCATAAGATGACCTAGAAAATAGGATCGACACTGAATAAAAAACTTGAAGAAAATCACATATCACTGCAATTTTTTTCCAATCCTCGGGTCCAAGCAATCATACCAAACCTGGGTCTTCCATGCTATATCTTGCAAAAGCATCTTTATATAAAAGAGCTCTTTTCAACATAAAATATGTTGAATTCCATCGAGTTGGTACATCTAACACTAACTTTTTTGACGTTGAAAGATCCAACTCTCTAGCTACAGCTACAAAACCATGGAGTCTTAAAGGTGAAACTTTGATATATTTAACTGCCTCTCTAATGCTCATGATTTCATTCTTAATGGCACTCAACTCATCTTGTACCATTATATTGAAAATATGTGCACAACATCGCACATGAAAAAATTTACCTCCATGATACAAGTTGATGCCACTCTTTTCCATGTTTTCTTTTAATTTTCTGACAAGAACATCATTTGATGAAGCGTTATCAACTGTAATAGATATTATTTTCTTTTTAATCTCCCACTCTGCAAGATGCTTAGCAATTACATTTGCTAAAACTAACCCAGTATGAGGTGGCTCAACTTCGGTAAAGTTGATGATACGTTATTGCATCTTCCAATCTTTATCAATGAAATGTGCTGTTAATGCCAAATATCCAAGTTGTTGGTTTGATGTCCACATATCTGTAGTCAAAGCAATCTTCTCAACACCCTTGAAGACAAGAAGCAATTTCTTCTTTTCATCTTCATATAATTTCATGACATCTCTCTTAACTCTCGTTCTTGAAACTGGCACCCAATTAGGAAAACCAAGCCTAAAAATGAACCTAAACGAACAATTATCCACTATGGAAAATGCATGTTCTCCGGTTGCCACTAGTTTTGCAATTAACTCTCTTATTGCTTGAGCATCAATGTTGGAACCAATTTCCATAAGCTTCTTCGTGACATCTGAAGTAGTCCCAGATTTAAAACTTAAAGTCTTTTGCTTTTTGTTAGCAAAACTTGTCAAACATTTGTGTCTTCTCATTGATGATGTAGAGCCTCCTCCACTTATCGAAAATAGTGCACTGCAGTATTTACATTTTCCTTTTTTGATACCATTTATAACAACCTCGTCAAAATCATTCCATATTGTAGAAGTCTTTGACCTTGACCTTTTTGCACCACTTATACGTACTTCATGAGCATCTATGAAACTCCTTCATAGTCAGGGTCTTGCGAATCTATAGGAGTTTCATTAGAGGAATGTACTCCGATTGGGACATCATCTGAACTCGGTCTCGAATCACATACTTGTTTGCCCTTATTAATGCTCGAGCTTCCTAAATTTGTCATTCTACAAACTAGTAATTTTCCCTCCTGCTCAAGCTATTCTCCTATTTGAACATGAAAAGAAACTACTCATCAACAAGCATATTACCAGTTACGTCTAATCAAACAAGAAGATTGTTCAATCATCATAATGAGATACTTGAGGTGGGTAGACTAGAATCTCATTCTATTCTGCTCACATGATCACAATCATGCAACATGGAAGCAAATGGTATGTTATCTGAAAGCATAAGACATAAACTGAAATAGTGTGACAGACATATATTTAGATGCACCCATGCGACAGAAATTGAAAGAACCTAGTATAAAGATTTGACTGTAAACAAGAATCTAAGTATATTTATGGATGATTCTGCTCAAGATTTGACTGAGCCTGGTGCGACCAATCAAACTGAGGCAGCATATTTAAATGAAAAAGCTATGAGTTGTGAAGGAGAAGCCAATGGTGGGGGAACCCGAACTGAATCAGCTCCTCTGAATTCATTTCAGCAACCATCTGGCAGCCGGAATGCTTTTACTGGTCTTGCAGGTAGTGGAGTTCCATTTTTTCTTTCGATGGGGATCTTTTCTTTCGATGGGGATCTTTTCCCCCCATTTACTATGTAACAACAAGTTTGGCCAAAAAACTAACCAAAGTTTTTTTTCTTTATCTAAATGATGTTATGTAAACCAGAATTAGTTGGATCTCGACTCAAACTACATACCACATTAGCCTAGCAGACTTGGGAAATTTGCCAGTCAGGGATAATACAGTTTTGAGGTATCCACTATAACCAAAATATAAGTTATCTAAGGATTCACAAACACAAATTGTGACCCATGTCCGAATTTAAAAATCTTACATACTTAAGATTAAGTTTTTAGCATATAAAATTTGCAAAATGCTTCTTAAAATTCAACAGTAACTACTTAAGCAGAAAAAATAAATAAATAAATAACATGTCAATCATGTGCACAACAAGGCCAATCAAAATTTGCACTTCTGGACGAGTAAATTGGCATTCACTGTCGCAAGCATAAAGATAGCTTCAAGTCATTCATTTGTATGGGACTAGAGGGTGTTTCCTTCATCTTAATTTTTTGTATGTGAAATAACAGGTAACCACATTATTGTATTTTGGTTTAAACAAAAAAAAAACTCAGAAATACAACTATCATCCTAAAAAGGGTAAAGCTGAAAATTTCTATGGAATTATAAAGTATCTTATATCGACTCAACCTGGCAGCGAACCTATTACACAATGGGGTTTTGGAAAATTTAACAGCAGAAGGCTTCCTTAGGAAAAGAAAAGTCTGCAGAAATTCCCAGTTTATAGAACATTTGAGTCTTAATTTCGTCATTCACTTCCATCCACATCAAGTTAGTAGATGTCAGAAGCAAATCATAATCGTCCGACACCAGGGAGTTAAAACAGTGCCAGAAGTAAATCGAATAAAGGGTAATGTCTACTGAATCTTATACTTTCCCACTGATAAGTCTTGCTTGGAACTTGCTTCAACACTCGATTTCCGTGATAAACAAACAAACACACTAAAAGAACATCAAGAACGATCAACTTAAAACCAACATGTCATGGTATGTGTAATCGCAAGAAACATTAAAATTTTTCACAACACACAGGCGATGTTTCTTTCCTCTGCTACTCAACTTAACAAGCCAACTATACGTTCCAACGGTACGCAAAATCGGCGCACATAAAAAATCTACCGGAACAGTGTAAGAGAAGTAAAATTCCGTGGGTTCACCTTTAACCTTGTTGCAGAAGGGGCATGCTTCGTACTGATAGAGCACGACGTTGCGCGGGGTAAGCTCGAGAGGGAGGCGCTCCTTCGCCTCCGCGTTTCCAGAGACGAAAGTGGCCGCGGCGAGTACACTGACACAGCCTCGCAGGGCAGCAAGAGCGCAGAGCACAGGCGGGCGGAGAAGAAGCACAGTGAAGCAGGGCAGGAGCACAGGCGAAGAAGGAGGCGAGAGCCGAGAGGCCAGAGAGGGAGAGTCGGAATCAGAGAGAGAGCGGGAGAACGAAAACAAAGTTAACAAACCCTAGAACGAAAAAAAACCCTTTCCCGTTCGCAAAGTGAGTCGTGACTAGTGAACCGGTTTTTTTAAAACCGGTATGTTAATCGAGCAGAGTCGAGCTTTAACAAGTTCACAAAGTGAACTCGAGCTCGACTCGATTAGTTAAACGAGTTTACTCGTGAACTCGAGCTCGACTCGTTTAACTAATGAAGCAGCTCGTTTACACTAACGAGTCGAGTTAAACGAGTCGAGTTCGAGTAACTCGACTCGTTGTGCACCCCTATCTGTGCGGCTGTAGTCTTTCTGCACCTGTGTCCATTCACACACAAACACACATACACAGAGAGAGAGAGAGAAAGAGAGAGAGCGGGGGTGGCGGGAGGAGCCGGAAGAGGCTGTTCTCATCCACTACTAGGAAACACACACACACACACACTTAATAATCTATCGTTCTCTGTGTATTATACATCAAGCAACTTGGGGTGGAGTTGCCTGCTTAACATTAAGAGTGTCACCAATAGGGTACGCAAGGCGGCAAGGGTGAAGTCCGAAAATTCTGGTTAAGGGGCAGTAATCAAAATTTTTAAATTTTTATGGGGCACCAATATACAATCAGAAAAATTGCTTAAAAATGTTAACATAAAGAATAAGAAATTTTTAGGGTCCCATGGGCGGGTAATTTTCCATACTAATCTACACCTGCATGACGTGATCGACTGTTAATGGGCTAAAGGTTTTGAAGGGAAAAGGAAGCAAAGGAGGACTAGAGATCAGTGAAACATACTCTTGTTCTCATATAGTGTACGTGCAAAAGCCATAGAGGACAAGAGAAAGGCAAGAAAGATGATTGGAAGGGAAACTCCCTTCATTGTAAATGCCAACTGCAATTGGTGAAGAAAGGCTGGATGAGTGCACTGCAGAATGAAACCTCCTCCGTCATCTATTTATAGGCGTGACCTGAGACTTATTAATAGATCTACCATGTACATCATCTCATCAGTGAGGTAAAATATGTCATCTCCATTATGTAGGTAGAATGTCATCTCCATTAGGTATAGATGAAGCTTGCGTCTTCGACTAAACAACTAAGAAAGCCGCCCTCCTTTGCTGGTCAGGACTGCATCAGAGAACGGGATGCTGGGACGCCCTACATCACAAATAATTAACTGGGGATTGCGATCAACACCGCCAAATCTCGGGTCTACAATTGTATAACTCCCTTCTTTAACATGGTCTGTGGACAACAAGCACCATTCATGGTCGATGGAGCCTGAGCTAGATTAGGTATTTTCACATTTTCTTCCATTGTTCCCATTATTTAATAATTAAAAATTTCCAATAAAGAGCTCCTGAGAGTTTAGGCTCCATTATCTTTGTTGACAAAAAAAAAACGGTATGTACATTAATGGAAAAAAGGAGAAGCATTAAACAATGTGAATAGTGAGATCCTGAGTAGATTTGGATCTTAGTAACGGATCTTAAAACTCTATTACATTACTAATCAAAATACAAAAAAAAAACAATGAAAATGTAAGGCTGCATGGGAAAGTATACGACCTTATAAGCATGAGGTGCAGATGACCTCATGTACCGTGGATATCAGATTATCAATGTAACATATCATTAGGTATTTTTGCCCTTTCTTCCTTTTTTTCTTCTTCTCCCCTCTATTGTTGCCTCTCAGCGTCTCTCTCTCTTTCTCTCACACACACACTAGGGTACACAATCCTAGCAATCAAACGTGCCCAATTTGTGCATATTGGTAGATAAGCACCTAAATATTTTTGTATGGTCATTAAAATCAATTTTTTTAATTTAAAATTCTTAAATCAGTAAAAATTCAATGACCGTTCGATGTTGCAGAAAAAGTTCACAAAATTGTCATCTAAGACATAGTAAATTAGGTAATGTTGAAAACAAAATTGTAAGCTGAAAGTCGGAGATGAAATAGAGTACTACTATTCACTTAAAGGGCAGTATGAATACGACCACTTACTTGACAGCTATTTGAATAAGACCTCGTGAAAACATACTATTCAACATCAAGTATTGTATATTTGACGAGATGCAAAACCAAAAGATAAATTTGACAACGGCAAATAAAAAAAAGAACAAACAACTGGGTAGTATAGTGTGGCACCCACGATTTTGAACTCATGTTTTTTCCAAGACAGCCAACATACGATTATTCTCGTAAAAATGGCAGTGTAGTTTTCAAAGTAGGAAAGGTTCGCAAATACTAAGTTCCATTTCTAATCTTCTCTTTGCTAAAAACTAACAATAAAAAATAAAAAACGAGTGAAAGCTATTAACAGTTCCATTTCTAATTAATAGCTCATTTTTGTGTAGAGCTATTATGTCGTCGAAGTAGTAACTTTAACGACATCTGGTGTTGAATGTTGGTAAAAGTGAAAAAAAGGCTAGTTTTTCCAACGCATTAACGTTATCGCATGAAACTTCTCGTCGTTGAAAATTACCAACGTCCAGTTGCAATCATCGGTAAAAGGTACATGTATTAGTGTAGTTTTTATCGACGTAAGCGTCATTGAAAGTATCTCAATCGAAATATTACAGACGCAAGCATCACAAGTCGGTAAAGCACTAATTTAATTGACATATTCGCTCCAAACATTGCTAGTGCCCTTTTCAACGACACACCTTGGACATCGGTAACGTTTAACACATTAACGGTACCATTGTTTTTAAGTCATTAAATTGCAAGCAATAAGGAAATTGACATCCCATTTTTGGCTTTGGGTAACATTGGAGGTCCTAATCCATGAAGACTTGGAGCCAATGATACCAAAAGCCAAAGACCGCGATGTCAACCTCCCTGTTGCTTGCAATTTAATGAATTAAGATACAATGTGCATATATTGGTTCAAAATATCACTTTCTATATATTATATAACTTAGATCTGGGCCCCATCTGAATCAATTTGCAGCTCGATCTTATTAGACCTACAAGATAAAAAAGCTAGTGGTTGAAATTTTGTCAAGTTCTTTGAAGGAGAATAATTTTCTATTGAAAATGTTATTTTCAATGGGAATTGGCATTCCATGTGGGAGAAGGCCGTGAAATTATATATATATCCCTTTCCCAGAAAATTGTGTCTCCTATTGTGGCAAAATAGGCCCACTAGGTCCAGAAGCTGGAGATTGGGTTGTCACGTACGGTCCTTGTCACTTGCGATTTACTGGACAGGAAATCATTTTTATCGGTTAGAAACATCAGTTTCAATATTATATAACTGCCTTTTATGTGCTTAGATCGAGTTTCAATATTATATAACTGCCTTTTATGTGCTTAGATCGAGTTACTTAAAGGCAAGCTACCAAATCGAGTACTCGAACTCATATTCATGAGGTTCTTTGGTACAGGATAGGCTTGATGTGATGTTAACAGTTTTTGTCCATTGTTTGACAGGAAGAAAACATGATGTTCATTCTGTTCGGTGTTTGTTTGGTGTTATGTCCGTTCGAACTATTTCATTCAGCATTTGCATCTTCTTGTGAGTCCATTCTCACTCTTGTGTAGGCAGGGGGGCAGAGGGAAGGGGGCCGACAGGAGCCATGCCAAACAGTATCACCATTTCTGCAGCATGTCTATTTCAATATCCTTTTCTTCTTGTGGAAGCGGAAGGACCACCCCTCTCTGCCATAGCACTCTGGATCTTCTTAATTGCCATAATAATTGATTATTACACTCATGAAAGCAAAAATAAGTTATGCGAGATGAACATGTCCAACTATTTGAATCCAAGAAAAATCGATTTAGAAAATAGCAATAGGATGAGGACTACATATTATGAGAAGGCCGCATTTTATAATAAGAAAATGTGTTGAAGGCGTACAAGTGCATTGAAGCATGGTCTTCTTCCAAGCTCTAAAAATTAGCAACCTGTATAAACGGAAAAGTTATTTTAAAAATTAGCAAACTGTATAAACGGAAAAGTTATTTTTTATGAGGACACAAGTACGATTAATTACCTTGGTATTATAGTCACATACCAATGAAAGTTAGGCCCCAATAAGTTTTACATTATGTAAACATTAATTAAGGGTAGTCAAACACATGCTGGCCGCGCGCTGAAGTTTTGGGCCTTATATTCCAAAAACATTCAGTGTTTAGCCTTGAAACTGGGGGAAATAGAAAGTCCCAACTGATTTCTCTTGTTTTGATTTTAAATCCAAAGTTTACCTTCGGGATTGTACACTGGGGACCACAATCCTAGCAATCAAACGTGCCCAACCTCAGCATATTGGTAGATAAGCACCTAAATATTTTTGTACGGTCATCAAAATCAATTTTTTAAAATTTAAAATTCTTAAATTAATCAAAATTCAATCGCCATTCGTTGTTCCAGAAAATGTTCAAAAAATTGTCATCTAAGACAAAGTAAATTGGGTAAGGTTGAAAACAAAATTGTTAGCTGAAAGTAGGAGATAAAGTGGAGTACTCATATTCACTTGAAGGGCAGTTTGGCAGCAGGATTAGTATCCCATGAATCTACCCCGATCTTTATGGCATATTCCAGGACATTCACAACATGTCCTTGATGTCAAATGAACTCTAAGGGGGTGCTGTGCTGGCAATTCACACTAATAACTGAATCTGAATCAGGCTGTTAGATTCACATATGAATCCGAATTATGACTTACAAACCAAATTTAAAGCGTAAATACAATTTTCAAAATACATGGACATTGGATAGATGTAAGATATTTAAAATTAAATTGGATCTGAATGTGATCAGATAAACTTAAATCTGAATTTGATGTTATTCCTTAAATTTGAATTCGATATTAAACTTTTTTTTTCCATGTCTGATTTCTTTTGAAATGTTTCGGTAGGATATGTGATCTAAATTGGAAAAATAATCTCTAATGCAGTCCAATGGGAGACCGGATACATGAACAACCCCACCCCATTAACGATCATGTTACAGTGGACCATGTGCATCATCTCATTTGTGAGGTAGAATATGTCGGCTCCATTACGTAGATGAAGCTTGCATGATGGACTAGACAACTAAGAACGATCCAACACCACCCTCCATCGGTGGACATGCCTGCATCAGAGAAGATAGCGACCACCACCGCTGAAGCTCTACTGTCCACTTGTATATGTCCCTTCTTTAACCTGCACCCTTTAATGAGACACTTACTTGGAAGGCTATTTGAATATGATAAAAAGCAGTACATACAATAAGTCCAACTTTTCACCTTGAATATAATTTTAACGGAAAAAATATGCATGTCCGCCAAAATCTTTTTCGCCTGCACATATGAAAAGACGTTGATTTGACATGAAAGTTGTCATCTTGGGTATTGTTTCACCTGTACAAATAAAAATCTTCGAATCTTTATCTTTTACAGCTAGCGGTATAATGTTAGTGCACTTGCTTTCTTGCACAACAACAACAACAACAGAGATACTCACACCTTTGATATAATATACTCTTATTTCAGGCGGTTATTTCAGGCGGTCTTTGGAGGACCGAAGTATATCCTAACAGAGTTCAAAATATAATTTTTCAAAATTTTTATATAGGCTATGTGAAATTGTTTAAAAATTACATGTACAAGATTTTTTTTTTTTTTTTTAATTTTGAGGTGTGCCAAGGCCCCCACTGGCTCCACCCCTGTGTATATTTTAATAGCTTAACTAACAATTGAACAAGTAACGGCATTTCATACATTTGGGTCATATTTTCTTATTTTCCGTCCAATTTTTTTAAAAATAAATTTGTGAACGGCAAGAGTGCTATATACGGCAAGAGATAAGCGCTCATTGATGGACTCTCTGCAATGAATTGATTACCGCTAGATCTTGACTTATTCAAGCGGCATGCATAAGAAAAGAATTACGTGCATTTATGGAAATTAACCCCAACTAGCTGTTACTGGTAGTGAAGTAAAATTTCTTGTGGAAGAGGAAGTTCTTTAAAAGTAAAATCAACGACGAAAAATTTACAATGACAGCACCTACCTAACTAATGTATTAATAACACATAACTTCCAAACTTTGAAAACTAACAAAGAAGCTGTTGATTTTCTTTTACACTTCTGAAATCCACACCCCCCCCCCCCCACCCCCCCCTCTTATTCTTGATGCTTTTCTTTTCAAAAATTTCGACCTTATGCACAAAGCTGGATTTGAAAAATGGCTAGTGCACCTTCAATTTTGAAAATGTGAGATTTTAAAACACGATTGTTTTTATTAAAATGTCATGAGATGATAATATTTTAGGATACCGTAGATGCGACAATTCAGTTGGGATATTATTCTCAGGGAAATACAGACCACGCGAAGATACGTTTAAGATGTTGTAGATATGACAGCTTTTAAGGAGAGTGAAAATTTGAAATACTGGACATAACCACTCACATAGGAGTTGGGTCATTTTAAAAATATGTTTTCTTAATCTTTTATTTCTTGTTACCTTTTTTTGTGCTTTTAAAAAGTTTTGTTTAAATTAACCACGAGAGTTTTGGTTATTAAGTATGGTGGTACCTAACTGCACAACTTTTCTGGAACCAGGGTGTGCATGCACATAAGGTTTCAAATAAACAGAGACAATATCACATCACCATGTGTATTTTTTGAGATTAATTTCTTTTATTTTTTTTGCTAAGATTTTCTGGTCTTTGTTAGGAATGCATATTGTAAAAGTATTCATTACTCTATATAGTTACCATAGTATCAATGAGTTGCGAACATGCTTCAAGAGGCATAACATCATTTGTTTGATTCATAGACGACCCATGCTCAATTTGATTCCTGTAAGTAATATTATTTTGAACTGCAGATGATGCCATGCGTGAAGATTTGGTTGAAAAATGTACCATAAAACCACGTGAAGAATTGGTTGAAAAGTGTACCATAAAACCACGTTGAACCCTAAAGAGGGGCAGGAAAGAGGGGAAAGGGGCTTTGCCTTTCTCATACCATCAATGTGCTGCCAACACACATAAATGTTTTAAAATATTTATTTAAAGCCAATGTGAATCTAAAACCCCAATTAGATATTTATTTAAATTTAAAATTTTATTTCAATTGTTGAGTTTGAATCCATAATTGGCAATCCTGAGTCGGGCTGGGATCGGCAGCCACCATCTGAGTTGACTATTCGTCCGATTTAGGTCTCTTATTAAATATAATTTCAAGAAAACAAAGTTGTATCTCCGCCGAACTCTTTTTCACCTTTATTGTCTCCTTATTGCAGGGTCAGGTTTATTTGAATATATGAAGAAAGTTGAACATCGATTCTTTATCTTTTACAGCTTGCGGTATATGTTTGCGCACAATATTTGGTGTTAACATAGAAGAGAGGGTGAGCCTTCACTAACTAACAAGCAGTGACAACAGAGCGTGAGCATCTTGCTCGCAACAACAACATAGATGCTCACACCTTTGACAATTGACATAACTGAAGAAACAACTTAACTGTATATAAGGTTCTCGTGATATTTTCCATGTTAGAATGCTAAAAGAGATCATGGTTGTTGGATCTTCCTATCAAGGAGAAGAGGAGATCACGTAAATCAATTACGACATTCTTGGAAAGAGATGAGGAGATTGCGTCGATCCTGGACAGAGATTTTTGGAGATATCTCTTTCAAGCTTTTCTGGCTTATCCCTAACGTTTCTCTCCCTCTCATCTTTAGCCGATTGTAAATTGCTGTTATAAATATCTCCCTTGTATCTTCGATTGTTTCAAGTTCTGAATAAACAAGAGCTCCTCTCTTCTCTCGTGGATGTAGGCTAACATGCCGAACCACATATTTTTCTGTGTGCTGTGATTGATTATGAATGTGGTGTAACAATCACAAAGTTTTCATCATGGTATCAGAGCTCATCTGAAAAGGGGATTCCGGTGATTTCCTGCAATTCTGGCCACCTGAGTTCTTTCCGGTGACCGAACGTGATCTTATCGGAATCACCCATCCCTGTAATGCTCATCTGAGCAATTGGAGTTGAATCCAAGCATAATCGTGCAAAAATTGAGGACGACTGTGTTGCTGCCAGAAAAACAGGGGAAGATCCGGCGCGAGTCTGCCACTGCAGCGTTGTTCAAAGTGGGAATTATTGCGCAACGTCTGTTCACGAAGTTGAGAAGCTATCTGTAAGGAGCGTCTGATTATCCAAGTTCTGCTGGTCTTCAGGAGGCTGTCCTGTGACTCTGTTCACAGGGACAGAACCTTCTAGTTTCCTTTCCTGGTGATTAGAAGGATCTTGACGACCTTCCTACTCCTCACGACGCTCGCCAGATCGACTAGTCAATTCCTCAGTGAAAGGCGTCGTATAGGCAATCTTCAGATTAAAAATCTGATTTTGTGGCAGCCAGCGATAGTTCAGACTTGAATCACATCGTACGCATTATATTTCTTCTCAAATTGTTTTTCCTACCATGGCGACAACTCACTCTATTGGAGATTCGCCAAACAGCTTTAAGAGTGGGAACCATGACCAAGGTACGATAAAGATTACTATTGTTTTCTTGAATGAAACAAATTATCTGAGTTGGGCAAAAGCAGTTCGTTTATTCTTGAGCGGACGTTCAAAGATCGGCTATATTAATGGAAAAATCATGGCTCCTCTTCCATCTGATCCCAAATTTGATGAATGGCAATCGGAGAATGACATGGTTATGTCATGGATGATGAATTCCATGGAACCATCAATTGCAAATCTGTTTCTATATCAGGAAACAGCCAAAAGCGTATGGGATACTTTGAAAGAAATGTATGGCCAGTAGAACAATTTAGCTCGGGTGTATCAAATACAACTTGAAATTGTGAATCTGCAGAAAGAAGGAAAACAAACTCATCTGTACTTAAATCAATTGCGTTGTCTCTATGATGAACTACTACAATATCGACCAGCCGCTTCTGATCCGGAGGTTTACAAGCAGAGATTTGAGGAAGATAAAGTGTTTAAAGTACTCGCAGGACTCGGAACTGACTATGAAAGCCTTAGAAGTCAGATTCTCATGACTAAGCCACTGCTGAAGTTTAATGAAGTATGTCAAGCGATCCAGAGGGAGGACGCACGCAGGAAAGTTATGAATGTCACGTCCAAAGATGAGATTAATGAAGGGACTCAAGAACGAATGGTGTGTCTTGCTAACGAAGGTAAACATGAAGGAATGGCATACTTCACTCGACCTGAAAAACCCACTTATAAGGTGGAGCATAGAAACCAGACAAATACAAATACTAGAAATCGCAGCAAGTTGCGGTGTTCGTATTGCAAGAAAGTTGGTCATGCTCATGAGAAGTGTTGGGAACTTGTCGGCAAGCCCACAAAGGAGAAAACAATCTCTTCAAATCAGGCAGATCTTGCACACTTTGTTACCAAGGATGACTTAGAAAATTTTTTTCAGCATTTCTCCAAAACCAACCTCGTCTCAAGTCAACCAGTTGGATCATCTACTGAAGGTAATAACCATGCTTTATTTACTCAAGCAAAGTCTCCTTTATGGGTTATCGATTCTGGGGCAACTGATCATATGACCAATGATCCTCTTAAGTTAGTCGATCTTGATAGAGGAAATAAAAAACCAGTGTTTACTGCTGATGGTACCACTATAGCTGTCACTGGGATTGGAAAAACCAATTTTTTTACAAATCATAAGACATCTAGTGTTCTCTATGTGCCAAGAATCTCTACCAATTTAATGTCTGTTAGCAAAATCACTAATGATTATAACTGTGTGGCTATTTTCTCTCCAAAGGATGTGATTTTTCAGGCTGGGATTGGAAAAACCAATTTTTTTACAAATCATAAGACATCTAGTGTTCTCTATGTGCCAAGAATCTCTACCAATTTAATGTATGTTAGCAAAATCACTAATGATTATAACTGTGTGGCAATTTTCTCTCCAAAGGATGTGATTTTTCAGGACTTCCAAACGAAGAAAGTGATTGGTAGGGGTCGAGAGCAAGATGGTCTATATGTGATGGAGAACTTTGGAGTGAGTTTTTTTACTTGTACAAGCATGAAGAATAAAGAGTACCTCACATGGCACGCTAGACTTGGTCATATTGCTAATCAAAGCTTGAAGACCTTGGTCCCTCATCTCACTCTAGAAGAACATTCTTGTGACGCATGTGAATTCTCTAAGTCTACCAGGCTACCATTTCATACCTCCACTGAAAGTTCCACCAAGATATTCGAGTTGGTTCACTCAGACGTATGGGGACCTGCTCCTATGGAATCGTATAATGGTTACAGGTACTATGTGTCATTTATTGATGATAAAACCCGTATGTTATGGATTTTCTTTCTTAGAAATAAGAGTGAAGTGCTTGCTGTTTTTGAAGAGTTCTATTATATGGTATTGACTCAGTATGGGACCAAAATTAAAAATCTTAGGTCTGACAATGGGGGGGAATATGTGAATGATTCCTTTCGCAATTTCATGAGGAAAAATGGTATACAACCTCAATACACGTGTGCAGGCACTCCACAACAAAATGGAGTTGCAGAGAGAAAAAATCGTCAGCTACTAAATATTGCTAGATCTATCATGATGCATATGCATGTTCCCCAAAATTTTTGGTCTGATGCTATTGGTACAGCATGTTATCTTGCCAATCGAATACCAAACTCAAGTGTTGAAAATCAAATTCCTTTGGAACTCCTACTGCAGAGGCCTATTTATATACGACATCTTAAAGTGTTTGGGTGTAAATGCTTCGTTCATATTCAGGAAAAATTTCGAAATAAACTTGAGAAACGAGCAATGAAGTGTATTTTTTTTTGGTATTTCAGCAAGAAAAAGGGCTACAAATGTTATGAGCCAGTTTTGAAAAAATTGTTTGTGACCAGAGATGTCAAATTCTTTGAACATGAGTCATTCTATGAGAAAGCAAATCAGGGGGAGGCACACGCCCATGGAGATGGAATCATGGCATACAATGATAACATTGTTCTTCTCTTAGTGGATGTTTTTACCTCGACTTCCAAATCTATTATGGAAAACCAGCCTTCACCCACCAATTCTATCCTTGAACCTATCCAAACTAGTGAACCTAACCAAGAAAATCAACTTCTTCGCCGTTCCACTCGTCCTACTAGACCTCCATCTAGACTTAGTGATTTTTATACATACCTATCAACCAACCATGATCATTCTATAGATAAGTACCTGACATTCGAGACCATGTCTAAACCTTATCGATGCTATATCTTAAACACTTATACTCACCAAGAACCCAAAACCTATGAAGAGGCTAACAAACATCTACAATGGAAACAAGCCATGATGGAAGAACTTTCAGCATTAGATAAAAATCAGACTAGGGATTTGGTTCCTCTGCCGAAGGAGAAGAAAACTGTGGGATGCAAGTAGGTTTATAAAATAAAATATCACAGTGATAGCACCATAGAACGGTATAAGGCTCGTTTGGTTGCAAAAGGTTTTACTCAAACTGAAGGGATTGATTACAATGAAATGTTTGCTCCTGTTGCTAAGATGAACACAGTTATAACTCTTATATCTGTGGCTTCAAACAAAAGATGGAACCTAACTCAACTAGATGTTAAGAATGCTTTTTTACATGGAAAACTTGATGAAGATGTCTACATGGAAGCACCGCAGGGAATATCCAATGAAAAAGGGTATGTATGCAAATTGAAAAAAGCACTTTATGGTCTAAAACAATCTCCAAGAGCATGGTTTTCTCGACT
Source organism: Nymphaea colorata (assembly GCF_008831285.2). NCBI lineage: Eukaryota > Viridiplantae > Streptophyta > Magnoliopsida > Nymphaeales > Nymphaeaceae > Nymphaea > Nymphaea colorata. The sequence goes on along the minus strand of NC_045144.1, from coordinate 21,582,361 downwards.
AAGTGATGCTCTTGTTAGTATTGGTTTTAAGAGAAGTGTTGCGGATTATACTATGTTTACATGTATTCGAGATTCAAAAATAACTATTCTACTTATGTATGTAGATGACATCATTATGACATGTGATAATGAGGAGTTTATGATTCATGTAAAAAAATATCTCAACAAACAATTTGAGATCAAGGATCTTGGAAAGTTGAGGTACTTCTTGGGGATAGAAGTTGCTCATTCAGACAAGGGTGTGTTTCTATGTCAAAGAAAGTACACTTTAGATCTTCTAAAAGAGACAAAGCACTTGGGTGTCAGAACTGCGGACACACCTCTTGAACAAAATTGCAAGTTAAGAAAGGACGAAGGAACAGAAGTAAAGAACATCCAAAGCTTTCAGAAACTTGTTGGCAAACTTATATATTTGACAGTAACCAGGCCAGACATTACTCATGCTGTTAGTACTATGAGCCAGTATATGCATAAGCCAAGATCTACACATGTTGATGCTGCAAATAGAATACTAAAATACTTAAAGGGCTCCCCAAGAAAGGGTATTCTGATGAAACGTGATCAGCCTATTGATGTGGTAGGCTACTCTGATGCCGATTGGGCTGGCGACCCAAATGATAGAAGGTCTACTTCTAGATTTTGCACATTTGTTGGTGGCAACTTAGTTACATGGAAGAGCAAAAAACAATCTGTTGTAGCCCGATCAAGTGCCGAAGCAGAGTATAGAGCTATGGCGGCATGTACTTGTGAATTGCTATGGATGAAAGCTATTCTAAAAGACATGAATATTGAAGTAAAAGAGCCAATGAAACTTATGTGCGATAATATGGCAGCTATATACATTGGAGCAAATCCTGTCTATCATGAACGCACAATGCATATTGAAGTTGATTGTCACTTCATTAGAGAAAAAATTCAAGATGGAACAATTCAGACGCCACATGTGAAGAGCGAATACCAATTGGCAGATATTTTTACTAAGTCTCTTGGGAAGGAACGACATAGATATATTGTTAACAAGTTGGGGCAGATTGATATCTGCGCACCAACTTGAAGGGGAGATTGTTGGATCTTCTTATCAAGGAGAAGAGAAGATCACGTAAATCAATTACGACATTCTTGGAAAGAGATGAGGAGATTGCGTCGATCCTGGACAGAGATTTTTGGAGATATCTCTTTCAAGCTTTTCTGGCTTATCCCTAACGTTTCTCTCCCTCTCATCTTTAGCCGATTGTAAATTGCTGTTATAAATATCTCCCTTGTATCTTCGATTGTTTCAAGTTCTGAATAAACAAGAGCTCCTCTCTTCTCTCGTGGATGTAGGCTAACATGCCGAACCACGTTTTTTTCTGTGTGCTGTGATTGATTATGAATGTGGTGTAACAATCACAAAGTTTTCATCAATGGTCTATGCATTATTTTTCAGGCAGGATATGATCTTCATGGATGGTTGATAGAAAAAAGAAAAATTAAAAAAGTCTAAACTAATATTACACATTGAAAATATCCATTATTTTTTTTTCAATGTTTGTCTTTCAACTTTCCATTACAATGGATCAGACAGTTCTTGCAAATGAAAAGAGTGGTACTCTAAATAACTAGAACTACCATACAATTTTTTTTGTGTACGTGTATAGGCATATGTGTGCATATACAAAGAGAGAGAGTGTGTGCGACAGAGCCGCCAGAGGGGAAAACAGAGCGCCATGAAGAAGGCCAACGATGGTAGGGTCTTGTCCATTTGAAGGGAGATGTGTGGTCGCTATCGAGAGAGAGAGGAGAGACCGGAAAAATAATGGCGAAGCTTGGGCCATTTCTCGCCCGCTCATTAAAGGGTGTAGGTTAAAGAAGGGGCATACATAAGTGGACACCAGAGCTGGTGGTCGTTTATACACTACTAACAAGCTTACAGCTATTCGTATAGTAGGGAGACGCAGCGTCAGATATAATTGTGGAAGGGTTCTGCCAGTCCTTCACTTAGCCGACGTCTACCTCACAAATTATGTACATGGACATGGTCCACTCGTCCTCGACGCAGCCTCCAATCCAGCGTCACAGGCAGTTTGAATCCATGACATCAATGGGGCAGGGTGCGCTTGTGTCATGGATGTTCATGCATCGGGTCTCGATCGCCTTGTACTGCATATGCGTTGTACTGCGTATCTGACATAAACTTTTCAAAATAAATCAGAGATAAAAAATTTTGATATTTACTTAGGAAACTCCAAACGAATTCAAATTCGAGGAATGACGTATGATCACATTGGGGTTTAAGTTTATTCGATCAGATTCAAATTTGGATCATAATTAGTTTTTAATATCTCATATCCAATGTCTATTATCGTTGCACACAATCTATTGGGAATTATATTTTTATTTAATTGCTTTATATATATATACACACATATATATATATATATAAGGGATGTCATTATCTCAGATTTGGATTCAACGCATGGCTAATCCGTTCTTAAAAAATCATAAATGGAAAAAAATCTAATTTCCAATTAAGAAATCTGTCCAGGTTCAAATTTAAAAAATGGCATCAGTTTGGATTAAGATTTTGATATACATAAATATTGGATCACATTCAGGTTTAGATCAAATTAAGTTTTAAATAAATATATGATATCTAATAATCTTGCATTTTGAAGGTCGATCAAAATGTATAGCAAGAGAGAGAGATTTAAACGCACCTTGCATTGGGATAGCGTATGAAAGGCTCAAAATTAATCCAAGAATGAGATTGAATTACAGCCACAAACTGAACAAAAACATGGCGGCTTGACTAGTAGTCAATGCACTGCGCATTGCATTAGTGTATGAAAGGATGGATTATTAATCAAGCATGGATTAACTCAACCACACTCGAAGTTTCATGCCATCCCTATAAATTGATCATCCAAGGATGTCATTCCACACCCATCGAGTCTTCCTCCAGCAGCCGGTATTCACAATGAAGACAGCTTCCTTCTCCGTCGTCTTTCTTGCCTTTCTCTTGTTGTTCTCTGTAGCTTTGGCAAGTGATAGGGTTGAAAAACAAAGTATGATACTCTTCCTTTAGCTTCCCTCCTACATTTCCCACCCCATTTACCAAAAAAGTGTGTGTATATATATATATATATATATATATATATGTATATATATATATATATATATATATATTGTGTGTGTGTGTGTGTGTGAGAGACGTTATTGGCGTCGAACTGGCAACTGCTTTATAGAGTTGCCTGATGAGACGCCGACGAAAACAAATTTGTGGTTGTTGTTAAAGTAATGGTGTTTGATATTTGGGTAGTGACCAGCTGGGTGATCCGATCTAACCGCCTCTGAAGGTCTCTCTAACTCACTAATGCAACACACACGTACATGCACATGAACATGCCACTGGTTGGTGCACCTAGACATGCTTGTGATTAATTGCTTGGCTGACGCTTTCCTGATCATTATGGCTATGGATGCAGACGAAAAGAATGCATCAGGCGACATTTCTTGTGGAGTCAGTTGCCACAATGGTTATTGCTGCGGATATGGTGAGAACTGCTGCTCCGGTACTGGATGCTGCCGATCAGGTCAGACATGCTGCGGCCATCTTGTTTGCTGCGATGTTAAGGAGTATGCTGCGTTCGTGAATGCTCACGCTGTCCCTAGCAGGACAGCAGCCCTTGCAAACTGAAAGCTTCTCATTTCTGATCTGTTATCGTCTTCATAATGATGATAGCAGTAACTTTTGGTGCATCTAAATAATAAAGCGAGCATGCTTATTGTCTGCTAAGACAGCCTGCATGCATGCAGGGTCTGCATTTCCTAGTTCTTGTTGTTTGCAAAAACCATAACCAGTGTTTTTGCAAGAACCAGAACCACTGTTTTTGTCTGTCGTATGTGTGTACTTGTGCAATGGAATAAAATATGTTTTATCTTTATTACTTCTATTGCCTTTGTTTCATCTAAAACCCACACTATATATATATATATATATGATCGAATGAATGATGACTCTTGTCTAATAGAATCACCCAATAATACAAACAAGCCTGTTGATTTAAAACAAATAGATAGTTGAGATAAAAATAATGAGAGAAATGAGTAAAGTAATATTAGATGACAAAAATATTCATAACTTTTTTCTCTAGATTTTTTCTTAGTTGTCTGTCATGTTGTATCCAATGGTGGAGATTAGATGGTTAAATGATTTTAAAAAGGTAGAGTCACCATTCAATTTTTCACACACACATATATATATATATATCTTTTTCTTTCTATCCTCCCTTAAACAGTTTGCTTGTATAGCTCAATTTCAGTTACAAATAGATAGTTGAGATAAAAATAATGAGAGAAATGAGTAAACTAATATTAGATAACAAAAATATTCATAACTTTTTTCTCTAGATTTTTTTCTTAGTTGTCTGTCATGTTGTATCCAGTGGTGGAGATTAGATGGTTAAATGATTTTTAAAAGGCAGAGTCACCATTCAATTTTTCACACACACACACACACACACATATATATATATATATATATATATATATATATATATATATATATATATATCTTTTTCTTTCTATCCTCCCTTGAACAGTTTGCTTTTATTGCTCAATTTTCATGCTTGATGTCCTTATAATCGATGGTCCTATATTTTGCCAAATACGCCATGGATAGTTACAAAATGGTAAAGACATTAATTGCAAACTGTTGCCACTCTATAAACCATAATTAATGCTTCTGTAATGACTATTTTTAAGTGATAGATTTTTACCTTTTAACCATATAACAAAATTTGTCATACAGTAAACTGATGATTTTTTTACCAATTAATCTTATAAATGTGCATAATTCAGTTACAAATGAGTTCTGAGTGGTGTGATCATTACTTGCATGATTGATGAAGAAAAATATGGTCCGGAGTTTTAATTTTTGGTAAGTGAATTATTAATAATCATGTTGCCGTGCATTCGGATTGAGTTCACATACTCAAGCTCTTTTTCACGTAGGTTTCAAACACTTGTTACTACCCAGTTCACATATTAATTTATTTACATGTGAAGCATAACATTTGACAAATTCAAATAACAACTTTTTTGAATAAAAATAATTCACAGAAAAAAAAAGTGTCACGACAATGTACTTGAAATGGCTATTCTACTCTTATGGGCAAAGAAATTAATCAAAAATAAGGAATTTCATGAACCCACAGTTGCCAAGTCGAAGCACAGTGAAAAGAAGCTCGCTGCTCGCCGCATTTATAAATTATAAGTGATAGAATTCACGGGTATAAATTATGTCACCATGTACGTTTCATGCCAATCACGAATTCCATCAGTAAAACTCACGAAAAGTGAGCGCATAGATGCTGTAAAATATTGACCCGTTTTCTGATAATATATGTATCTTAAACCAAGAGAGGAGGGGATGATGCATATGGTGATAAATAAATATTTGATATCTAATGCTCTTGCAGTTTGAAGATCGATTTCAATCGAATTCAGTTCAAAATTAGATCCATGTCTATTACCGATATTGGATAATGAAAACATCGATTACTTTTTTTTTTGTCAATGTTTGTCTTTCAATTTTCCATTACAACGGATAAAAGAGGGTTCAAGTGAGTGAGCAGAGTTACACTTTAAATGGCTAAAACTACCATACGATTTTTTATGTAAGTGTGTAGGGATATGTGTGTGTAAATATGTACGTATGTGTAAATATGTACGTATATGTGTGCATATATAGGGAGAGAGAGTGTGTATGTGAGCGGCCAAGGGGGATAAAGGACAATAATGGTGGTGTCTTGTCCACGTGAAGGGAGATGGGTGGTCGCTATTGAGAGAGTAAGGGTGGGCATCGGCCCGGCCCGGCCCGATAAAGAACCGTCGGGAACGGCCCGACGGGCCGCTGGGTCGGGCCTGGGCCCGGGCCCGGCCCGGATATTTAACGGGTCGGGCCGGGCCGGGCCCGGATATATGAAACATGAGTCCGGGCCCGGCCCGGCTCGGTTATAATAAAATAATATTATGTTTAATTTATAAAATATTTTTTAAAAAAAATTAGTATTTATTAATGATAAATATATAATATTAAAATTAAAAAATTTTAAAAAATTATATTTTAATTTTTAACGGGCCGGGCCAGAGCTGACCCGGGCCGGCATATCAGGCTCGGACTCGACCCGTTAACAGTTTTTCCCGGGCCGGTTTTTTCAGGGTTCGGGCACAAGGCGGGCTGGGTATCGGGTACCCGGCGGTGGCCCGGCCTGGTGCCCACCTTTAAGAGAGAGGGAGAGAGAGAGAGAGGGGAAAAATAATGAGAGAGAGAAAAAAAAATGAGAGGAAAAATAATGGGAAGGGTGATGCTGGTCCTCGACTTAGCCGACATCTACCTTACAAATTATGTCACAATCCAACAATCCAGCGTCACGAAAAGCTGGAATTGGGCATATCTGATGTAAACTTTTCAAAATAAATCAGACATTAAAAAATTTGATGTTTAATTGGGAACTCCAAACGAATTCAAATTCAAGAATGACATCTCATCATATTGGGATTTAAGTTTATCCGATCAGATTCAGATTTGGATCATAATTAGTTTTAAATTTCTCAAATCGACTGTTTATATATTTTGAAGGTTGTATGTATGCAGTGTACATTGGCTTTACAAGTCAAGATTCGGATTCATTTGTGAATCTTAAAATCCTATTTGAATTAGATTCTTATTGTGAATCGCCAAATGGCCCTCATCAAGGCCATACTGTGAGTGCCCCATGAATTGATTGGAGTATATTTATGGAACGCGAGTATTTTATGTATGTGCCACGATCTTTTGAATAAATCTTTATTTCGAGGTAGATTCATGAAACAGTCAAACTGTTCTTGCTGCTTTACCAAGTCTTAGATGACAAATTTGTGAACTCTTGCCAGAACAACAGTTATCAGCGGGTGCAAAAGATATGCCAAGAGTCAAGCAGGAGCGAATATATGAAACTATGTATTAAAAAGTTACATCCAATAAGTCAGATCAATCAGCAAAAAAATATTAACATACTTATAAATAAATATTTACACTTAAGTTTCAAAAATTCTGATATTGTCTATATAAGTGGCATTAGTGGTAGGCATTAATCCAGGATTAGCAAATGAATATGCATGTGCATGAGTTAATTAATGAATATATTCAATGTTTATGTATTAATTAATTCACAAATATATACGCAGACTAGAGTTCTTCCGTCCCGTTGAAGCCCTGAGATCAGGACTGCAGATAGGCCTGGGCATCGGACTGGTCCGACACCCCCGGCCTGGTTAAAATAAATTTTTTAATAATATAATATATATCATTATTAAATATAAATAATATGAAAAATGATCCGGGCCGGCTCGATATGTTATGGAGCCTGCCCGGGCATGATGCCTAGGCTTAATTGAGGCTTAATTGCATATTCTTCTTCAAACGGGTGAGGAATTTCACAATAAACTTGTATAGAGAGTTCCAAAGAGCTATGGGCCGATAATCCTAGATCCCATAAATCCCTTCCTTCTTAGAAATCAAGAGTTCCGATTCATGTTGCAGGCAATCTTTTCCGTTTTATATTTTGATTTAATTGCTTTATATATATATATATATATATATATATGGATGTCACTATCTCAAATTTGTATTTGATGCCCGACTAACCTGTTCTAAAAAAAATATAAATGAAAAACACTTAATATCCAATTAAGAAATCTGGCCATATTCAACTTTAAAAGATGGCTTCTGTTCAGATTAGGATTCTGATATACACAAATATCTTATCAAATTCAGATTTAGATGAGATTTAGTTTTAATTAAATGTTCGATATCTAATACTCTTGCATTTTGAAGATCGATAAGGTTCAGTTCAACATTCAGATACTGATTAAAATGTCATTATAAAAATCAGATTTCGAATGTGAATATCCAAAAAGCGAATACGATTAAAGGTATATGGATTCAAATCCAGCGGATCCAAAAAAAATTATCATTTGGGATTGAACTCCAACATATTTTTTTAAATTTTTACAGGACAAACCGAAAATTTTCAAAAATGTATATATATATATATATATATATATATATATATATATATATGTATATATAATAGAGAGAGATGAAATAACAGTACGAATTGGGATGGTGTTCTGTTCGAGGACGCATACTTATCAAGCATGGGATAGCGTATGAAAGGCTCAAAACTAATCGAAGAATGAGATTGAATTCCAGCCACAAACTGAACAAAAACATGGCGGCATGACTAGGAGTCAATGGCACCGCGCATTGGTTTAGTGTACGAAAGGATGGATTATTAATCATGCATGGATTAACTCAACCACACTTCTCATGCCATCCCTATAAATACATCATCGAAGGATGCCATTCCGCACCCATCGAGTTTTGCTCCAGCACTTGGTATTCACAATGAAGACAGCTTCCTTCTCCATCGTCTTTCTTGCCTTTCTCTTGCTGCTCTCTGTAGCTTTGGCAAGTGATGGGGTTAAAAAACAAAGTATGTTTAACTCTATCTCCCACCAACTCTACCAAAAACATATATATATATATATATATATATATATATATATAAAAGATCACGTCACGCAGTTGGCGATGTTATTGGCGTCGAACCGGCAACTTCATGATATAGTTGATCCGATATATACCGCATTTCCCGATCTCTTAATCTCTCTAATGCAACACACACGCACATGCACATGAGCATGCCACTTGTTGGTGCACCCACAATATTGTGCAATTTGTGCATCTAGACATGCATGTGATTAATTGATTGGCCGACCACTTTCCTGATCATTATGGCAATGGATGCAGACGAAAAGCAAGCGACAGGCGATATTCTCATGTGGAGGCCGTGCCCCGGTGGTCTTGGATGCGGATATGGTGAGAGCTGCTGCTCCGGTACTGGATGCTGCCGACCAAGTCAGCGATGCTGCGGCCACCTTCTTTGCTGCAACGTTGAGGAGTATACTGCGTTCGTGAATGCTCACGCTGTCCCTGCCAGGAGAGCAGGCCTTGCAAACTGAAACCTTCTTATCTCTGCGGCCACCTTCTTGTCTGCTAGCACAGCTTGCATGCAGGGTGTGCATTTCCAAGTTCTTGTTGTTTGCAAGAACCAGAACCGGTGTTTTCTTCTCTCGTCTGGGTGTACTTGTGCAATGAAATAAAATATGTTTTATGTTTAATTACTTCAGTTGCCTTTGTTTCATCTAAAACCTACGCACACGTGCATAGAAACATATGCAGGCTCACAAATATAATGTATAAGAAGATCAAAATACTCAGCAAAACCATGGAAAGAGTCAGCGGATGCTAATACATATGTAAATAAAGCAAACTGGGCTGTAAAAGATAGTAACATGCAAATAAATATCTTTTGTGGGTTTGTGTGGGAAATGTCCATACAAACCCACATGTACCTTCCCCCACTTAGCTAGGCAGGACTGAGTTAGCCTGACACCCGACATCTCTATAATGAAAGATACAAAGTTAAATGTCTTTTCCCACTGATGGGTGGCCAATCACTAGCTATTGTTTCACCTGTACATATTAAAATTGGATATATAAAGAAAGTTGAACTTTCCATTTTTATCTTTTACAGCTTGCGGAATATGTTTGTGCGTGTTAACACAGAAAGGAAGGGAGGGTGAGCCTTCACTAACTAACAGACGGTGATAACAGAGCGTGAGCATCTTGCTCGCAACAACAACATAGGTGCGCACACCTTTTATTAATTGATACGACTGTGGAAACAACTTAACGGTATTCAAGGTGCTCGTGATATTTTCCGTTTTAGAATGCTAAAAGAGATCATGGTCAATGCATTATTTTTCACCAGCATGTGACTATAATACCACTTAATTAATCATACTTTTGTCCTCACAAAAGATAACGAGGAACCACAATCAGCACCCGTTTCTACAGTTCGCAAATTTTCAGAACTGTTCACCATCAATGCATGTTTTTATTTGAAAATGAGGACTTTTCATAACATGTAGTCCTCCTCCTATTTCCATTTTCGAAGTGCATTCTTCTTGGTTTTAAAAAAGCCAAAACAAATAGAAAAACAAAAACAGCCCGTGTTAGAACACCAGAATAACATTGAAACAAGGAACCAATATTCATACAATCATTGCAGAATTCATATCCTTGCGTTTCACATAGCCCATAATCTGCAAGTTCGATGAGACAACACGCTTGTGAGGCATTCCATCAAACAAGTTAAGTGCAATATTCTATCAGTTCCCCAAATCTCGTGTAGGTAGCAATAGCAGGATTCAAACTTCAATGACATTCCTAAACAGGAATTTATCAAAGACATACTGTGCTAACCCTTTCCAATAAAACATGAAAACGGGAGGTCAATATACAGAGAAGGGAGAGAGTGTATGTGTGTGTGTGTGTGAGCCGTGAGGGGAAGACAGAGCGCCGTTGAGAAGGCCAGCCATGGATAAGGCCAATGATGGTGAGGTGACTGGGTCTTCTCCACGTGAAGGGGGATGGATCTTCTCTATGGGGAGAGAGAGAGAGAGAGAGAGAGAGAGAGAGAGAGAGAGAGAGAGAGAGAGAGAGAGGAAAAATAATGAGAACCGGTGATGCGAGCTGGCCACTTCTGGCGGGTAGCCTTCGAGATAGAAGAGAGAGAAAAAAGGGATAAGGGGACGTGTTTGTTTCATTGCAGACACCAGGATCTGCCGAACCTGGTTATACTCAGTACAGAGCCATTAAAGGGTGAAGGTAAAGGAGGGGGCACATATAAGTAATTTGGTTGTTTCCAGTAACATTAATGAGGCGGGGTGTTATGCATCCAGTCTTGTGCTCTACTTCTCATCCACATCCGACAAAAACTTTTCAAAAGAAATCTGATAAGATTTAGATTTAACTGCTTCGTCTTAGTCTTATCACCCATCCACTCTTCCTCTAGCAACTGTGAAGCAATTTGTATTCACAATGAAGCAAGCTTCCTTCTCCGTCCTCTTTATTGCCGCTCTCTGTAGCTTCGGCAAGTGATGTGGTTGAAAAACAAAGTACGTTTCCTTCTTTAGTCTTCTTTTGCTTCTCTCCTCTCTCCAACACCTTACCCCACCAAAAAAAAGAAGAGAAAGTAGATTAGATCACGTCAAGCAGCTGGTTGGCGTCGAACCGCCTACTGCATGCATGATAGAGTTGCTTGATGAAAGGCCGACAAGAACAAACTTGTGGTTGTTTTTTAAGTAGTGGTGATCCGATCAAAACCTCCTCTCGAGATCTCTCTATCTCTCTTAATGCAACCACACACGCACATGCACATGAGCACGCAGATTGGTATGCTCAATGATGCATGTATGCTCCTTAGAGTTTTCTACTTGTATCCAAATGTTTTGGAGGCAAAATGCCTTTCCTAGCATGCATCCAAACATGCCCACAATCATATTAACCGGACCACTTGCTCGAGTTACGTATGTGACCTCCCAGTCCACAGTATTGTGCCATTCTTGCATCTAGACATGCATGCGATTTACTGATTGGGTGACCACTTTCCTGATCGTTATGGCTATGGATGCAGACGAAAAGCAGGCGACAGGCGATCTTCTTTGTGGAGTCAGTTGCCACAATGGTCGATGCTGCGGATATGGTGAGAGCTGCTGCTCCGGTACCGAGATGCTGCGGCTACCATCTTTGCTGCAATGTTGAGGAGTATACTGCGTTCGTGAATGCTCATGCTGTCCCTAACAGGATATCATCCATTGCAAACTGAAACCTTCTCATTTCTGATCTGTTATTGTCTTCATCATGATGATAGCAGTAGCTTATGGTGCATCTAAATAATAAAACGAGCATGCTTATTGTCTGCTAAGACAGCTTGCATGTAGGGTGCGCCTTTCCTACTTCTTCTTCTTGTTAGCGACAACTGACAAGCAATGCTTGCTTGCTTCTATCGTGTTTCCTTCTGCAATGAAATAAAATATGTTTTATGTTTGAATACTTCAGTTTGCTTTTTTATGATACACACGTGGACAAACACACAGATCAACACACACACACATATATATATATATATATATATATATATATATATATATACCACATGTGTTACCCTTTTTATTTTCCTCGAAAGGTATTTTAGAGTACTTTTGAAAAAACAATTTGCTTTTATAAACTAATATTCATGGGTCGGTCTCCTTGTAATGGACGGCCCAAATAATTCCGATCAAGTCTAATATATAGCTCAAATAATTTCGATCAAGTCAAATATATAGCCATGTATGTCATGGATATAGCCAAGTATGCCATGGATGGCTGAAAGATGGTAAAAAAATTAAAAACCTATGGATGAAAGTACCCTTATAGCCGACATCACTATAATGACCCAGCTGGCCCGTAGCAGTCAGCAACTTATAAAAATGGCTAACAACTTATAAAAATGGCTAAATAGACTACCAATCAATAATATTAATGGATGGACAAAAAAGGAAATGGAGGAATTAGGACCCCACAGCGATTTCGCATTGGATTTTTGACCAATTTTTTTTTTTTTTTGGCAAAGGTTTTTGAAAAAGAAAAAAAAAAAAAGCAGACACACTTATGGGTTCTCCATGTGAATGGAGACGGGTGGTCGCTAGAGACAAGGACGGCTGATGCCAGCGGGCCATGTAGGTTAAAGAAGAGCTTCGGCGGTGGTGATCGACTATTCACTTCTAAGCTTACAGCTATTCATCAGATATACTTGTGGAACCCTTCTGCTCGTCCTTGACGCAAGCTTCATCCACGTAATTCAGCTGCAACAGTAAGAGATGATGTAGATGGTCCACTCGTCTCCGATTTTGTCTCCAATCAGCGTCACAGTCATTCTGTAACATGAATGGGGTGGGGTGTTGTGTCGTGGATGTTCATTAATGTCGTCACGTGCTGTACTGCATGTGCATATGCGACAGAAACTTTTCAAAGAAGTCAGAAAAGAAATGAAAAAAGAAAACTTTGATATTTAATTAGGAAATTCAAGGAACGATATTGATCAGATTCAGATTTAAGATTCTCTTATCAAATTCAGATTTGGATCATAATTATTATCAAATTCAGATTTGGATCATAATTAGTTTTAAATATCTCAGGAACAATGTTCATATATTTTCAAAGTTTATGCAGTTTAGATTTGGTTTACAAGTCAGGATTTAGATTCATTGTGAAAGTTTGGGTTGGATTCTTATTGTGAATTGCCAGATGACCCCACCAAAAGGCATATTATGAAGGTAGACTTGCAGACATTATAAAAGAAGACGGATTCCCCGACACGTAGGAAAACTAGATGTCGGTGAAAGGCAACTTTTACCAATTCCCGACTTTAAATATCAACTGACGTTCAGAAGGATGAAAGTAGCCTTCATCCACACTTGCTGCTAGAATGTCATTGAAGTTGAACTTTTATCAACATCCACAAACATGTCATTTTTAACGACATCCAAAAAAAACATCGGTGGAAAGTAGCCTTTTCCGACGGTGCCGTTAAGATGTCATCTGACATTGACCTTTTACCGACATCCAGCTCAAAAACATCTCTAAACATGTCACTTCTATTGACGTTCAAGACTGATTGTCAGTAAAAAGCATTTTACCGACGTCCACTTTGCACAGTCGATAAAAAACAATACGTTTTACCGGCACTTGCTCATGCTCGCATCGCTAAAAGTCTCTTTCACTGACAAATTCAAAAACACAACCTGCATATTAAGGACTCCTTCTTTAGTTTTTCATGACGTGGAAGTCCTTCCCCATGTAGTCATTTTAAAGCGTCGGAATAAATAATGACCTTTGTCTACTTTTCATATTAGTTCCCCAAATTAAACTAACTATACAATTCTACGTCCTGTGGCAGCTATATAGTTCATCTCGCAAGTGCAAATCGTTAACGAGCTTGCTAGAAAGGTGAACGAAAAAAAAAAAGGCAAAGCAATAAACTGAAGGTTTCCATGTTCTGGAATATCATCAATCACTTTTAAGCGACAAGGCAAAGTAAAGCATCTAATTAACTCTAAAGACCACTAGAAGTTCTACATTTTCTTTCTTAGACAGTAATTTGAATTGTAACTCAAACTAGCAAAAATTGAAAACGTTGGTAACATGTTCTGCGCAACAAAATGTGTAAAGAGCATGAACAAAAGATGATTTGCAACTCCCTAACGAAGTTCACATAAGAAGTCCAAGAAGCTCTAGGTACATGCATATGTACTCTTTTTCTAGAAAAATGAGCAAAAAAATTTGTTGGTATACGATAATATATGAGGAGGAGGCCCTAGGGACAAGATCAAGAAAATATATGTCGATAACCACATGCATTCACAGAGTTGTGACGTCAGATTTTGTACAATGATGCTAAGACGATTTTCTACTTCCCACCATGCATGTATTTCTAAAAAAAGGTGGGAGGCCTTTATTCAATTGGCGAAAGCGGCCAAGGGTAGCCGCCATCAAGTGGGGAGAGAGAAGTCAGGACATAAGTTATTTGGGAGGAGAAAAGTCTGCTAAAAGGCCACGAGCCGGCAGTTGTGGGTCTCCCGGCCCATCGCTCATCTCAAGGATCCCACCATTATTTCATCAATCAGTAATCAAAACTTCGTCCAACTAATGGTTTGAGGGCTCTTTATGTAAGGACATATATGTTATTTTGTACAAATGCGGGTTTACCCTAATCCTTATGTTTTGAGGATGGCCGCCGCTTGAGTGTGTCTGTTCTGTGTGTTTATAGAAGAGAGAGAATACAAGAGATCTGTGTGACCGTGAACGTAGGAGATTATTGCTCTGAACCACGTAAATCGTTGTCTTGTTCCTTGTTGCTTCTAACCTTCTCTTGAGAGTGAGAGATGAGAGTTTATTATGTGTTGTTCCTAACAGAGAAAAGTCTGCTAAAAGGCCACGAGCCGGCAGTTGTGGGTCTCCCGACCCATCTCATCTCAAGGATCCCACCATTATTTCATCAATCAGTAATCAAAACTTCGTCCAACTAATGGTTTGAGGGCCTTTTACCCCGCAAGTTTGCAAAAGCAAGAAAGATGCATAGACAAAAGATTAATTTTCAAGAAACTATGGGAATTGGGATAGTGAAAGGATTGTCGCTGTAGATCTAGTAGTTAAAGACAACTAAATTTTCTCTCTTTCTAGGAAGGTAGACATCTTGACTCGGTCCGATCATGTCACTCCCATAAATAGGTCGTTGAGAGCATGCCATTCTCCACTCATCTAGTCATCATCCATCAGTTGGTATTCACCCTAACTAGTTGCTATCCACAATGAAGCAAGTTTCCCTTTCCTCTTTCTTGCCCTTTCCTTGCTGCTCTCTGTGGCCTTTGCACGTAGTGTGGTTGAAAAACAGGGTACGTTTTCGTTTCTAGCTGGTCTTTCGTCGCTTCCCTCCAAAACGTGGAGTGGACTTGTCACCCTGCTGGAGTGGACAGAGTTGCGTAGCAAGACGGATTCCCCGACACGTAGGTACCTGCACCGGGTGCATTTTCCAGGAGCTCGCACCCGCACCGGGTGCGTTTCGGGTGCGGGTGCGCTCCAGGTGCGCACCCAAACCGCACCTGACGATGAGGCGCACCCAAACCGCACTCAAGGGAGTTGGATCAAGTTCCGAGTCGAATCCAAATCCAAACCAAGTTTATTGTGTGTATGGTTTGGATCTGGATATGATTTCGGAATGAAATCAGATTAAAAATCCACAAAATCAAATCCCTATCGGCCGTTGCATCTAATTTAATACATTTATAGATATATTATATGTTCTCTTTTCTCTTTAAAAAAAAACGATACAGGACTAAAGAATGGTGGCTTTCATAAAACGATCTTTTTGCCTTTTTTTCAAACATTTCTTTTTTGATTTTTTCCCACTATCATAAAAATGTATAATTTTAATTGTGTTATTCAATTTCTACGAAAAATTAATAATAATAATAATAATAATAATATTAATATTAATAAAATATTTTCACCGCACCGCCGCACCTAATTTTTTTGAGATGTGCCGCACCGGCACCCGCACCCGCACCCGGCATTCAGGTGACATAGGCTAGAATGTTGAAGTTGAACTTTTATCAACATCCATAAACATGTCATTTTTAACGACATCCAAAAAAAACATCGGTGGAAAGTAGCCTTTTCCGACGGTGCCGTTAAGATGTCATCTGACATTGACCTTTTACCGACATCCAGCTCAAAAACATGATTGTCAGTAAAAAGCATTTTACTGACGTCCACTTTGCACAGTCGATAAAAAAACAATACGTTTTACCGGCACTTGCTCATGCTCGCATCGCTAAAAGTCTCTTTCACTGACAAATTCAAAAACACAACCTGCATATTAAGGACTCCTTCTTTAGTTTTTCATGACGTGGAAGTCCTTCCCCATGTAGTCATTTTAAAGCGTCGGAATAAATAATGACCTTTGTCTACTTTTCATATTAGTTCCCCAAATTAAACTAACTATACAATTCTACATCCTGTGGCAGCTATATAGTTCATCTCGCAAGTGCAAATCGTTAACGAGCTTGCTAGAAAGGTGAACGAAAAAAAAAAAAGGCAAAGCAATAAACTGAAGGTTTCCATGTTCTGGAATATCATCAATCACTTTTAAGCGACAAGGCAAAGTAAAGCATCTAATTAACTCTAAAGGCAACTAGAAGTTCTACATTTTCTTTCTTAGACAGTAATTTGAATTGTAACTCAAACTAGCAAAAATTGAAAACGTTGGTAGCATGTTCTGCGCAACAAAATGTGTAAAGAGCATGAACAAAAGATGATTTGCAACTCCCTAACGAAGTTCACATAAGAAGTCCAAGAAGCTCTAGGTACATGCATATGTACTCTTTTTCTAGAAAAATGAGCAAAAAAAATTGTTGGTATACGATAATATGTGAGAAGGAGGCATTAGGGTTCGGTGGTGGGGAGACAAGATCAAGAAAATATATGTCGATAACCACATGCATTCACAGAGTTGTGACGTCAGATTTTGTACAATGATGCTAAGACGATTTTCTACTTCCCACCATGCATGTATTTCTAAAGAAAGGTGGGAGGCCTTTATTCAATTGGCGGAAGCGGCCAACGGTAGCCGCCATCAAGTGGGGAGAGAGAGGTCCGGACATAAGTTATTTGGGAGGAGAAAAGTCTGCTAAAAGGCCACGAGCCGGCAGTTGTGGGTCTCCCGGCCCATCGCTCATCTCAAGGATCCCACCATTATTTCATCAATCAGTAATCAAAACTTAGTCCAACTAATGGTTTGATGGCTCTTTATGTAAGGACATATATGTCATTTTGTACAAATGCGGGTTTGCCCTAATCCTTATGTTTTGAGGATGGCCGTCGCTTGAGTGTGTCTGTTCTGTGTGTTCATAGAAGAGAGAGAATACAAGAGATCTGTGCGACCGTGGACGTAGGAGATTATTGCTCCGAACCACGTAAATCGTTGTCTTCTTCCTTGTTGCTTCTAACCCTCTCTTGAGAGTGAGAGAGGAAAGTTTATTATGTGTTGTTCCTAACAGAAAAAAATCTGCTAAAAGGCCACGAGCCGGCAGTTGTGGGTCTCTCGACCCATCGCACATCTCAAGGATCCCACCATTATTTCATCAATCAGTAATCAAAACTTCGTCCAACTAATGGTTTGAGGGCCTTTTACCCCGCAAGTTTGCAAAAGCTAGAAAGATGCCTAGACAAAAGATTAATTTTCAAGAAACTATGGGAATTGGGATAGTGAAAGGATTGTCGGTGTAGATCTAGTAGTTAAAGACAACTAAATTTTCTCTCTTTCTAGGAAGGTAGACATCTTGACTCGGTCCGATCATGTCACTCCCATAAATAGGTCGTTGAGAGCATGCCATTCTCCACTCATCTAGTCATCATCCATCAGTTGGTATTCACCCTAACTAGTTGCTATCCACAATGAAGCAAGTTTCCCTTCCCATCCTCTTTTTTGCCCTTTCCTTGCTGCTCTCTGTGGCTTTTGCACGTAGTGTGGTTGAAAAACAGGGTACGTTTCCGTTTCGCTTCCCTCGAAAACGAGGAGTGGACATGTCACCCTGGTGGGTGATCACGCAATACTCTTCCTGTCAAACAGGCAGCTTCACGACAGAGTTGCGTAGCAAGACGCAGCCAACGATCGATCGATCTAGGACACATTTAATTTGTGGCTGTTAATCTTGTAGTAGTGGTGTTTGGCATGCATTTGGGTAGTCACTAATGCTGCTTGGGAAATGAGGGAGGAGGGACCCTTGGTTTTTCTTCAGTAACTAGGCTAAAACATATCAACCGTACCAAAAAGACTAGTAGTCTACTAACGAGACCACCTGCTTGGCAGTATGAGTGTCGACCTGAACTATATATATGCAATATTGTGCCATTGGTGCATCTAGCTAGACATGCATTCGATTAATTTGTTGGCTGACCACTTAATTTTCTGATCATTATGGCTATGGATGCAGACGAAAAGACTGCAACAGGCGATATTATTTGTGGAGTCAGTTGCCACAATGGTCGATGCTGCGGATATGGTGAGAGCTGCTGCTCCGGCACTGGATGCTGCCGATCAGGTCAAACCTGCTGCGGCCATCTTCTTTGCTGCGATCTTAACGAGTATGATGCGTTCGTGAATGCCCACGCCGTCCCTAGCAGGACAGCTGCCCTAGCAAACTGAAACCTTCTCATCTCTGATCTGTTATCAACTTGATCATGATGTTAATGTGTGGTAACTTATGGTGTATCTGAATAATAAAGCGAGCGTGCTTATTGTCTGCTACGACAGCATGCATGCTTATGTACTTCCTACTAGTTTTTGTTGCCTGCAAGAACCAGAACCTGTGTTTTCGTCTTTCCTGCTTGTGTACTTGTGCAATCCAAATAAATGCACCGAAGTTGTGCTTAGTTACTTTAGTTGAATTTGTTTTATATATGTATATATTCCACAAGCAGTTCATCGCCTCTCACCCTTAATTTCTTTTTCCTTCTCTCAAATCTTTCGCTAATAAAAATCTATTTGCAGTCAATAACGTTGTCTATTTATGTGCATCCCATTGGCAACAGCAATTCGTCCGATCATTTCATTACCCAGAGATTTTACTTCTTTGTGGGCATTCAAAATTCGGAGCAATAAGCATGTTTTGAGATTTTCCTCTCTTCTGCAAAAAACCACAAGGTAGTGCTTCCAATCAGCAGATTTTAGAAAACAGCAAAAACCATGTCTTATTCAGGCTTCCAGTTTAGGTCTAACAAGGAACTATGGAATCCGGCAAAAAATAAGCTTTGAAGCATGATAAGGACTTTTGGACAGAAAATATAAAAGAAAAGCATACAAGAGGAATTGATATTATTGCATAAAATGTGAAAGATGGATAAAATACAATTTACCAACCAGGCTAAAACATTAAGAAAATGTGTGAGAGAGAGAAGAAAACAGTGTTGGGTCGATGCCCAAAGAAAGAGAGAGAGAGAGAGAGAGAGAGAGAGAGAACTTGTAAAGAGACCAATAATCTCCTGTGGCAAGAATGAGCGAAGCAGGTTATGTGGCTGGTTATGTGCCTATATTGGTGCACGAAATTTAGTGTATCTGCTTGGTTAATCACAAAAGTACCTCTCATAAACACAGAAAAAGACAAGTTCTTGATAAGAAAAAAATAAAAATAAAAAACAGTTAAATGACTACAAAGGACATGTTTTTTTAATTGCAAAAACATCTCCCATCTTTAACTTGTTCTTCTCGTATGACATTATTTTGCTGGTTGGCCTTTAATG